>NC_134834.1:89923744-90116600 GCF_004210375.1 Tachypleus tridentatus
TAGTTTATACCTTTGCTTTATCCATCTTCCATGTATGTTTAGTTCACATAGTTTATATGTGGTTGTAGAAACTATTTTATTAGGAAAAGTTGTGTTTGTTAAATCATTAACAGCTTATACAATAGTGTCAAATGCAGCATAATTTGTAACACTGTAAACTTTGTTTAGTGTGAAATACAGTAGATATTAAATTTCCAGTTTCTGACATAAAATACAATCCAAATTAATTTTGTATAAATATTGAGATAAAATAACAGCAATAGTGACTAATATATAAAACAATGTACTTCAAGAAATCTAAAAAAATATTTTGAGGTGAAAAATAAAAGTTGAAAATAGAAAATGTAACAAAAGAAAAGAGTGGTCACTCTTCCTTAATACCTTGAAATTGAATTTGTAAATTTTTCTATGAACTATACGTCTTTCTAGATAATGAAAATGTAAATATTAAAGAATGCTGAAGAACTGTTGTTACTTTAGTTCCTACTTCATGAATAATTGTTTAAAAAACCTTTCTATCTTTATTAGATATATGATTACTGTCAGGATCTTAAATGAAGAAAAATAAATTATTCTGTCTCGTTATTATGTATAATTTTATTAAAGAATAAAATGTCAGTGTAATATTAAACTATGTTTGTTTAGGTTATAATGGAATATTTAGAAGGTGGCTGTTTGACTGACATTGTCGACAAAACTTGTCTCCATGAAAATGAAATATCAGCGGATTGTAAAGAAGTATGTTACATTGGTTGTTATTAGAATAGGTATTATTATAGCAAAGATATGATTATTGTAATTTATTTAAAAATCTGTGCAATAACTATTGTAGTTCTTTGTCAAAACAAAAGATACTTCCATAAATATTCATTTCTTGAAAATGACAATGGCTTTTATGTCATCTAGCTGAATAAGAAACGTACAAAGGTTATATTTTTATGCAAAAATGGGTTCAAAATACATGCAAAATCTTAGACATGTAGCAGAGGTGCACTAGACCATGCTTGCCTTATCTTACTAGAAACAATTCTGAAACCTGGCAATACAGTCATCTTTCGGCAGTTTTCTTTGTGTAGAAATGACAAACTGTGTGATGGACGAGTGCATGAAGGGGTGGCACCGTTGGTTGATCAGCATGTGCCCACCCTGTCTTTGCCACCCGACACTCCCTTGGAGGCTGTAGCTATTCATGTTTCCTTTGGCTGTACCATAACTGTTTGTTGTCTCTACCTGTCTCCTGAAGAGACCCATGATCAATCAGACTTTGACTGACAAAGTGAACAGTTGCCATCTTCCTTTTTGATCCTGAGAGACTTTAATGAACATAATCCCCTCTGGGAAGGTACTGATATAAATGGGAGGGGTCACTCCGTAGAGCGTACGCTCTCAAATCTCAACCTTTCTCTTTTCAGTTGTGGTTCTTAAACTTATATTAATGCACCTAGTCAGTCCTTTACTACTACTGATCTAACAGCTTGCTCCCCTTAACTATTCTTCCACTTTTCATGGAGGGTTGACATTAACTCACGAGGAAGTTATCATTTCCCTATAATGCTGAGAAAGACTGACCCTAAGCTGACCTTTATACTACACATCAAGCATCTGTGAGTCAAATGTACAAGAGCACTGAGCATCCTCCGTGTCTTTCTTCCACTACATGGGGAGCAGATCGACGTTCTGTGCTGAAGATATATCGTGTTTTTACTCGATCAAAACAAGACTATGGGTCACTAGTCTATTGCTCTGCCAGGACCTCAACATTGAAGATGCTGTACCCCATTCATCATCAGGGACTCCGGCTCTTCACCGTGGCTTTCTGCACTTCCCCAGTCCAGAGCTTATACACAGAATCTCATGAACCTCCTCTACATCTCCGCCATTTGCAACTATCTTTACTGTATGCTTCAAAACTACTATCCTTACCACAGCATCCAACTTGGGGTTGTGTTTTCCTTCCTCGGTGGTCCTTGTTTGTCAGAACAGATGATCTGTCATTGTTCCTTTTGGCCTTCGTATCCAGGCGCAGTTGGATGAATTGGGTCTATACTTGCATAACATTGCTCTATCCATTGGTGAGCCCATCCCACCATGGCTTACTACAATCCCCAAATGTGACCTTTCTTTAAGTCATCTGAGAAAAGCTGATACTCCCGATTGGAAGTACTATATATTATTTGCTGAACATCATTCGAATCTTCCTTCAATTCCTATTTATATGGATGGTTCAAGATCAGGTGACACTGTGGACTCTCTCATCCTATCTACAGTTTCTGTAGTCACTGCTGAGCTGTATGCCACTTCTCTTGCTCTGGGTCACACAGAAGCTAAGCAGTACTCAAATAGTACTATTTATACTGACTCGCTTAGTTCTCTACTGGCCCTGGAATCGCTTCACGTTAGTTCACACCCTGTTCTCGCTTATATTCAAAACCGGCTGGCCCATTTCCTTTTAGCATCTACTTATATTCAGTTTTGTTGGATACCAAGCCACGTGGGTATTCGCGGGAAAGGGCTTCCCGACACCGCAGCTAAGTCTGTCTGCTCTGGCACTGTCACTGCTGTTCCTTTTCCATACGTAGACTATGGTCCTGTATTCAAGGCTCGATTGCGTGTAATTTGGCAGTCGATATGGAGTGAGCAAGTGAAAACAAGCTTTCCAAATAAAACTCTTTATTGACTTTGGCCGTCTTGCCTCAGAAAGGATCGGACAGAGGAAGATGTCCTAACTAGACTGCGCATTGGTTATAGTTTTTTAACTCGTCGTTTTCTTTTATCTGGTACTGATGCACCAAAATGTTGTCTGTGTAACACTCAGATCACAATACGACACATTTTACTGTCTTGGGGTCGTTATGACTCTCAACGATGCCACCATTTCAAACATGTTCTTTCCCAAGGATTATCCATAACGTTAGACAGTGTTATTGGCGATGCAGACACTGTCCACCTCAGAAACGTTTTTCAGTTTTGAAGACCATTGATCTGTTTTATGTTATTTAAGTTTTAATTTATAAATTAGACCTATTTTAATGTGATTCCCTTGTAAGAATTAAAGTACATCTAGTTCGATTTGAAATTAGAAAATTGTCGTAACGTCAAATAACTCTAAACCAGGACTGGAAAGGTCAACTGCAGGTGTCTAACACTGATGTTTGAGCTACCCGTTAGTCATCCTGGCGAGTTATGATCATTAAAATTATGCTGCAGAAAGTCCTTTACAACTTGTATTACTGTAGATTTTCTCTCACTGCTGTAAACTACATATAAAATTGGATTTAATGCTATTTGTGTTTTTTTAAACTTTGTTTTGTTTCACCTAAATTATTTTTTCCCAAAATTTTATTAAATTCACTTTAATTTTGACTTTTTACTGGGTATTTAGGGCAGATAGTCTAGCTGCTTTGTGCAATAAAACACCAAACCAAACAACCAACTGAATCTTTTTTAATTAATTTATGTATAACAAATGACAATACAATTTATGTTTTATGTAAATTCCAAGTTTAACATTTAAAAGATAGTTTCGATATATATGTTGTCATGTGCCATCATAAAAAAAATGTTATATACCTGCATCGATAAGGTTAAAGTTGTTTCAAAAGTTTTAGTTCAGGCTCATGAACTAACTACAAAACTGTAACAATTATTAATACACTTCAAGTTAATTTTATAAGGCTGACTACACTCAGAGCGTAGAACACTTCCTACAATTTACTTCTAATTTAGAGTGTAGATCTCTTTCTTCCCCTTATTTCTTATTTAGAGTGTAGAATTCTTCGATCTGTTTAATTCTCGCTAAAAAATAGAACTATTCCTTTCAGTCAATTTTCACTCAGAGTACAGGGCTCTTCCTTCCACAAACTTCTCACATACAGATGAGGATATTTCCTTTAAGTTACTTCTAACTTACAGTGTAGGACTCTATCTTCCAGTTACTTCTCAGTTAGAGTGTAGAACTCTTCCTACCAGTTACTTTTCATTCAGAGTGAAGGGCTATACCATCCAGTTCTTTTTACTTATAATGTAAACCTCTTCATTCCAGTTACTTCACACGAAGAGTGTAAAACCCCTCTTTTCAGTTACTTCTTAGAGTGTAGAACTCTTTCTTCCAGTTTCTTCATACTCAGAGACAGAACTCTTCCTTCCAGTCACTTGTTAGTTGGAATGTAAAACTCTTTCCTCCATTACTTTTCAATTAGAGTGTAGAACTCTTCCTTGCAGTTACTTCACACGCAGAGTGTAGAAATCTTCTTTCCAATTACTTCGCACGAAAAGAGTAAACTCTTTCTTCCAGTTATTTCATAGAGTTTAGAATTCTTCCTTCCAGTTAATTCATATGAAGAGTGTAGAACTCTTCCTTCCTGTTACTTGTTAGTTAGAGTGTAGAGCTCTTCCATCCAGTTACGTGTTAGTTAGAGTGTAGAACTGTTCCTTCCAGTTACTTCTGAGTTAGAGTGTATAACTCTTCCTTCCAATTTCTTTACACGCAGTGTGTAGAACTCTTCCTTCCAGTTACTTGTTACTTAGAGTGTAGAACTCTTCCTTCCAGTTAATTACTTGATAATTAGAGTGTAGAACTCTTCCTTCCAGTTACTTCTGAGATAGAGTGTATAACTCTTCCTTCGAATTTCTTTACACGCAGTGTGTAGAACTCTTCCTTCCAGTTACTTCTGAGTTAGAGTGTATAACTCTTCCTTCCAATTTGTTTACACGCAGTGTGTAGAACTCTTCCTTCCAGTTACTTGTTAGTTAGAGTGTAGAACTCATTCTTTCAGTTACTTCACATTCAGAGTGTAGAACTCCTCCTTCTAGTTACTTCTCAGTTGGAGTGTAAAACTCTTCCTTCCAGTAACTTCTTGGTTAGAGTGTAGAACTCTTCCTTCCTGTTACTTCTGAGTTAGAGTGTATAACTCTTCCTCCCAATTTCTTTACACGCAGTGTGTAGAACTCTTCCTTCCAGTTACTTGTTAGTTAGAGTGTAGATCTCTTCCTTCCAGTTACTTCTGAGTTAAAGTGTATAACTCTTCCTTCCAATTTCTTTACACGCAGTGTGTAGAACTCTTCCTTCCAGTTACTTGTTAGTTAGAGTGTAAAACTCTTCCTTCCTGTTACTTCTGAGTTAGAGTGTATAACTCTTCCTTCCAATTTCTTTACACGCAGTGTGTAGAACTCTTCCTTCCAGTTACTTGTTAGTTAGAGTGTAGAACTCTTCCTTCCTGTTACTTGTTAGTTAGAGTGTAGAGCTCTTCCATCCAGTTACGTGTTAGTTAGAGTGTAGAACTGTTCCTTCCAGTTACTTCTGAGTTAGAGTGTATAACTCTTCCTTCCAATTTCTTTACACGCAGTGTGTAGAACTCTTCCTTCCAGTTACTTGTTACTTAGAATGTAGAACTCTTCCTTCCAGTTACTTGATAATTAGAGTGTAGAACTCTTCCTTCCAGTTACTTCTGAGATAGAGTGTATAACTCTTCCTTCGAATTTCTTTACACGCAGTGTGTAGAACTCTTCCTTCTAGTTACTTGTTAGTTAGAGTGTAGAACTCATTCTTTCAGTTTCTTTACATGCAGAGTGTAGAACTCCTATTTCTTTTTACTTTTTAGTTGGAGTGTAGAACTCTTCCATCTAGTTTCTTCTCACGCAGAGATAGAACTCTTTCTTCCAGTTCCTTCTTACTTAGGATGAAGAATTCCTCCTTCCATTTACTTCTTATTTTGAGTGTAGAACTCTTCCTTCCAGTTGCTTCAGACGAGAAGTATGGAACCCTTTATTCCAGTTACTTCACAGGTAGTGTAAAACTATTCCTTATAGTTACTTCACACGCATAGTGTAGAACCCTTCCTCTAGTCACTTCACAAGCAGAGTACAGAACTCTTCCTTCCATTTACTTTACACGCAGAATGTAGAACTCTTCTCTCCAGTTACTTCATACGAAAATAATAGAACTCTCTCTTCCAGCTATTTCTTAATTAAAGTGTAGAACTCTTCCATGCATTTTTCTCATGCTAAGTGTGTTTTACTCTTCCTTCCAGTTGCTTCATGCAAAGAGTGTATAACTCTTTCTTCCAGTTACTTGATAATTAGACTGTAGAACTCTTCCCTTAAGTTACTTCACTCGCAGAATGTAGAACTCTTTCTTCCTGTTACTTCTGAGTTAAAGTGTATAACTCTTCCTTCCAATTTCTTTACACGCAGTGTGTAGAACTCTTCCTTCCAGTTACTTGTTAGTCAGAGTGTAGAACTCTACCTTCCTGTTACTTGTTAGTTAGAGTGTAGAACTCTTCCTTCCAGTTACTTCTGAGTTAGAGTGTATAACTCTTCCTTCCAATTTCTTTACATGCAGTGTGTAGAACTCTTCCTTCCAGTTACTTGTTAGTTAGAGTGTAAAACTCTTCCTTCCTGTTACTTCTGAGTTAGAGTGTATAACTCTTCCTTCCAATTTCTTAACACGCTGTGTGTAGAACTCTTCCTTCCAGTTACTTGTTAGTTAGAGTGTAGAACTCTTCCTTTCAGTTACTTGATAATTAGAGTGTAGAACTCTTCCTTCCTATTACTTGTTAGTTAGAGTGTAGAACTCTTCATTCCAGTTACTTCTGAGTTAGAGTGTATAACTCTTCCTTCCAATTTCTTTACACGCAGTGTGTAGAACTCTTCCTTCCAGTTACTTGTTAGTTAGAGTGTAAAACTCTTCCTTCCTGTTACTTCTGAGTTAGAGTGTATAACTCTTCCTTCCAATTTCTTAACACGCTGTGTGTAGAACTTTTCCTTCCAGTTACTTGTTAGTTAGAGTGTAGAACTCTTCCTTCCAGTTACTTGATAATTAGAGTGTAGAACTCTTCCTTCCTGTTACTTGTTAGTTAGAGTGTAAAACTCTTCATTCCAGTTACTTCTGAGTTAGAGTGTATAACTCTTCGTTCCAATTTCTTTACACGCAGTGTGTAGAACTTTTCCTTCCAGTTACTTGTTAGTTAGAGTGTAGAGCTCTTCCTTCCAGTTACGTGTTAGTTAGAGTGTAGAACTCTTCCTTCCAGTTACTTGATAATTAGAGTGTAGAACTCTTCCTTCCAGTTACTTCTGAGATAGAGTGTATAACTCTTCCTTCCAATTTCTTTACACGCAGTGTGTAGAACTCTTCCTTCCAGTTACTTGTTAGTTAGAGTGTAGAACTGTTCCTTCCTGTTACTTGTTAGTTAGAGTGTAGAGCTCTTCCTTCCAGTTACTTGATAATTAGAGTGTTGAACTCTTCCTTCCTGTTACTTGTTAGTTAGAGTGTAGAGCTCTTCCTTCCAGTTACTTGATGATTAGAGTGTATAACTCTTCCTTCCAATTTCTTTACACGCAGTGTGTAGAACTCTTCCTTCCAGTTACTTGTTAGTTAGAGTGTAAAACTCTTCCTTCCTGTTACTTCTGAGTTAGAGTGTATAACTCTTCCTTCCAATTTCTTAACACGCTGTGTGTAGAACTTTTCCTTCCAGTTACTTGTTAGTTAGAGTGTAGAACTCTTCCTTCCAGTTACTTGATAATTAGAGTGTAGAACTCTTCCTTCCTGTTACTTGTTAGTTAGAGTGTAAAACTCTTCATTCCAGTTACTTCTGAGTTAGAGTGTATAACTCTTCGTTCCAATTTCTTTACACGCAGTGTGTAGAACTTTTCCTTCCAGTTACTTGTTAGTTAGAGTGTAGAGCTCTTTCTTCCAGTTACGTGTTAGTTAGAGTGTAGAACTCCTCCTTCCAGTTACTTGATAATTAGAGTGTAGAACTCTTCCTTCCAGTTACTTCTGAGATAGAGTGTATAACTCTTCCTTCCAGTTACTTGTTAGTTAGAGTGTAGAACTGTTCCTTCCTGTTACTTGTTAGTTAGAGTGTAGAGCTCTTCCTTCCAGTTACTTGATAATTAGAGTGTTGAACTCTTCCTTCCTGTTACTTGTTAGTTAGAGTGTAGAGCTCTTCCTTCCAGTTACTTGATAATTAGAGTGTATAACTCTTCCTTCCAATTTCTTTACACGCAGTGTGTAGAACTCTTCCTTTCAGTTACTTGTTAGTTAGAGTGTAAAACTCTTCCTTCCTGTTACTTCTGAGTTAGAGTGTATAACTCTTCCTTCCAATTTCTTAACACGCTGTGTGTAGAACTTTTCCTTCCAGTTACTTGTTAGTTAGAGTGTAGAACTCTTCCTTCCAGTTACTTGATAATTAGAGTGTAGAACTCTTCCTTCCTGTTACTTGTTAGTTAGAGTGTAAAACTCTTCATTCCAGTTACTTCTGAGTTAGAGTGTATAACTCTTCGTTCCAATTTCTTTACACGCAGTGTGTAGAACTTTTCCTTCCAGTTACTTGTTAGTTAGAATGTAGAGCTCTTCCTTTCTGTTACTTGATTATTAGAGTGTAGAACTATTCCTTCTTTTTACTTCTAGAACTATTCCTTCCTTTTACTTCTAGAACTATTCCTTCCTTTTACTTCTAGAACTATTCCTTCCTTTCACTTCTCACTGAGACTGTAAGGCTAGCTCTTCTTTCTGGATACTTCCCACTCAGAGTGTATGATACTTTTTCCAGTAGCTTCTTTCTCAGAGTGTAGGATACTTCTTTCCAGTTTCTTCCTACTTGGAGTATAGGACTGTTACTTCTAGTTACTTCTTACTTGTAGTGTAGTATATTTCTATTCAGTTACTTCCTACTTACAGTATAGGACTGTCCCTACCAGTAGCTTCTTACTTGTAGTGTAGTGTATTTCCTTCCAGTTACTTTCTACTTGGAGTATAGGACTCTTCCTTCCAATAGTTTCTTACTTAGAGTGTAGGACACTTGAGTTCCCTTAATTCCACATATCTTTGACGGTGAAATTCTTCTAACATGAGATAATTAAACAATTTTTAATTATGAAAAAAAATATGTAATATAATTTTGTGAATTTGGATATTTCTTGTTCATAACTGATATGAAATAGCTTTTTAATTTCTAGCCATGGTAATTTTCTTTATGTGCTATTTTTTAATATATATGAGGAACACGATTTCAAGGTTAAGTGTGTCGGATCTTAGTAAAAGTATAGCGGACAGGAAAATTATCAACAGCTTGATGGCTTTTGGCAAATGTTTTGTGGAATTTGACCGATTGAGTCTTAAATAAATTGAAGCTAACATTACTAAAATACCGCAAACACAAAGTAAATACATGTTTTCGAATTCGAGCGATTTTTCCATCCGCCTGAGTAGACACAAATTATACGACTAATTCGAGAAAAGAAATAAATCCATTTTCTCTTGAACTTGTTTTATAATATTTTTGATACTTTTCTGTAGTACTGGTTTCTAAGGTTTTACCCTTTGCAACAAGACGTGTGTACAATATCACATAGATAATTGTTGTTAAGAGAATATATATGATTGTTGCACTTTATTTTAATATTTTGATAAAAGTTCAGAGAAACGACCTTTACATGCCAGTTAAATATAAAAGAATATATTTTTATTCAAACCATGTTTCGCCTTTGCGGCTTCTTCGGAATTAATATACATAATTGAGTGATATTTAAATATTCTTAAAAATTATGAAACTGCTTGTAATGTTCTATTTTACAAGTTTTCTGTGACATGAGTTTAACAATGTGTGAATGTATTATTGTTGTTGTTGTTCTGTTATAGTATTGTTATGATACTAATTACGTAGCTATACAAACACGTAACATATATTACTTTAATAATTTATATGCAATAAAGATTTCCTGTTTCTTTTGACGATTGATTAATTGCGACCGTAACAGATATATAATATGTTACATCTAAAGTCGTATCGTTGATTTTAGTTTTTAAGGATTCGAAATTAAGCATCTAAGCTAACAAATCGCGTTCTTTTTTCTTCTTCTTTTGAAATTCTTTAGTATATAGTTTAGTACCGCTTGTTAGCGTGTAAGTTCATAGACTTATCGCTGAGGCGCTGGGCGAGTGGAAAAGGCAGTTTAAATAATCCAAAAATTGAAGTAATTTTAATAAAATAATAAAAAGTAATTGATGAGCGAAATGAAAGGTAACAGATATTTCTCTTTAGACTAAAACGTTAGTATTTGGTATATAAGTGTTTGTCTCTGTTTGCAATAAAAATGAGTTTTTGTTTGTTCCGAAAATGTGTCTGCACCTACTACCTAAATGCGCATGCGTACAAACCATCATGAGTATACTTTATTATACATTTTAGACAGTAATTTGTTAAATCCTTATAATATTGCTCTACAACCTAACTTTAGATATTTTAAAAATTTTAAGTACAGTAAAGTTTAACAATATTTAAACAACTGTGAAAATGTACACAAGTTAGTGTTAATTAATATATTTATCGAATATAGGCGTACTTAGTAAAGGCCTGATTCGTGTTAAAATTGAACTTTCAACAAATTTAATAATTGCCTTAGAAACTGTACTTTGGTTAGGTATAATTTCTGTGTGGTTGACATATTTTAAACATTTTAGTTTTTGAGTAAAAAATGAAACAATATATACGTGTTTTCGAACTCAAGTTCCTCTCGGTCGCTTGGCTGTTTCCGTGACGTTTTATAACTATGACGTAATACGTGCCAGACACGCTTCGTTGCGCGTCGACCATTTTGTTCCTTTCAGTGCTGGTGTTTTATGTAAATCTATCAGTGCTTTTTTCAGATTACATACTTTGTGAGACTATTTTTGTCTTGATATTGCTACTTTATGTTTGTTTTATGATAACATGGTTTACTGTGTTGCTTATGTATGTAAAAACGGTTCGGCATCGGGCAAAAGCTTCTTTTCGTTTCCGTGCAAGGAGAAGGAACGGCAAGGTGGCGACAGTGGGTAGGAATGGTCAATAGGAAGAACTGGACTCCTTCACACCATGCAAAGCTTTATCAAGATCACTTTGAACGCTTATGTTTTGTATCGGATCCCACTGCTTTGGATTCCGTGTATTTCAAGCCAGGCAGGTTGAGACTGAAAAAAACCATCGGCAGTAGACAGGATCGTCCCCACCATCTGATCTCAGCCTGCAGTGTTCAGGTTCCACCCCTTTGAAGCCATCCCTTGCCATCACGAAAAGAATAAACTTAAAGGTATATGTGCAGTATAAAGTGATAAACAATAACTAGTATAATATAATAATTTAAAAAGTACAAGTTTTTGAAGAATGTAACTAGACATACACATTTCACATTCATGAGCGTGTTTTGCATTTGTGGCACCTTAGTGTCAGTGAAATCTTGATTTCTTAGTCTAGACAGTGGACAAATCTATCCCAAATAGAGTATATTTGAAGTTTAAAAGCTGGTAGATCATTCTGTAGATGTTTTTGTATCATTTTTACACATGGAAAAGTTTGAAGAATACCATTTTTTAAATTTAACATATCAAGATAAATTGAAATAAGACTATGTCTTGAACATGTTGAAGTAATCAAGTACATTTTATGTATTTAAAAAAACAAACATTGTAGACTTGTAAACAATCAAATATAAACTCCATCACATATTTCCATAACTCATCATAATAAAATTAATCTTAACACAGTACTTTGACATTGTCATATTAAATGTAAATCTCATAAACCTCATAAAGCATGTTGTTTTAATATATAATCTTATTTCTTCAGTATCACTCACAGTTCCGCTACTCCTGCTCGTGGAACTGTCCTCATCACTAGAACTTGTCAGATCTGTGTCAAAAGTAACTGTTCTAGGTTCGTTCAGAGTAGGTTCGAATTGATATGGCGCCACTCGACACTGTTCAGAACACGAAGTCAAAACAGACTCCGCCTCTGTTTCTCCGTATGCACTGGCCATGTTTATTTACATTCAACGCGCTGGCGTTGGCAGTTTGTTTGGCAACTATTACACCACAGTATTTTTCCTAGCGGCAAACGTAAAAACTAAAACGTTCGAATTGCCGCTCGGAAAGGGCTCTTTCTGCACCAAGTTATATGTTTCATTTATTAGCACATATGTTTTATAAAAAAATGTGAACCTGCAAAATTAATCAGTATGAGTAGTTCTTTTGATTACAAAGTTTTCTTTTTCTGTAAAATTCACGTTTAAACCGGAGACCAGTGGTCTCCGATTAGAATTGTTTTCTATTATACAAGAAATCCTCTGTTTGAAGAAGTGCTATTGCAGTGAAGACACCAATTTGACCGTTTTAGAGGATGTTTACTATTATATATATTTATGTTGTATAGTTATCAGTTGGCGCACATTTGATGTAGCAAAATATTGTTATATTTGAAATTTATTACTGTCCTAATTAATCTTATTTCACATTCTTAAAAGTATATTAGTTTATATTTATAAATGATTTTTAAAGCATGAAGGCGTCGGGTTATTTTGAAAATGACTTGAGAAGGTCAAAACGTTTTCTGTGTTTTATTATTAAAGTTTTAATACCCATACCAGCCGTTCGTAGATACATTATTAGAAATATCTTTCACGACACGATTCATTCAGACAAGGCCATGTTATATCACAACAAGCGGTGAAGCATAGTAGTAAGTAATGTATACACCCTAATATACCTTAAGGAGTTGATGTTACATTACGTGAACCGTTAATTCAAGTAACTGGTTAACATTTTACACTTTAATAAATACTCAGATGGTTGCTACGTTTATGTAGACCAAGGAATATCTGCGCTAGTTGTCCCTAATTTAACTGTAAGACTAGAGGGAAGGCAGGTAATCATCACCACCCACCGCCAACTCTTGGGCTACTCTTTTATCAACGAAAAGTGGAGTTGACCACACTTTATAACGTTTCCACGGTTGAAAAGGTGAGCATATTAGGTGTGACGGGGATTCGAACCCGTGACCCTAAGATTATGAGTTTAGTACCTTAACCACCTGGCGATGCCGGTACTATAGTAAGTGAGGAGTTAATATTTATTTCGTCCCGAATTTCGTATTAGTATAGCCATGTTTCTCTCTGGATGTATAAAACAGCTCACAGTTACATCATAACACTTCCTTGCTACATTTAGTATTAAAATATTGTGATTGTTCGTAAATATAAAAATAGCCTAAATTTTGAAAATCATTCTTATTCGTTGATTTGAGACTATTTAAAAACATTGTAACCAGGTGGAGTGCTCAAAGACCCCTCATCCTTGACAACTTTATTAATTCTTAGTTACTATAGCACCATTTAGACTTTTCACATGATAGCTGGATATTAAACAATTCTACATGTTGTTTGTGTTTAGCTGAAATTTTAATTGTTTTTTTTATAATCTTTAAATTTATCATTGTTGTTTAATTGATTTATTTCCATATATAAATATTTATACATTCATTGTTTTATTGTTACAGACCTTCGTCATCTATTTCGCTACTTTCTTTTTTGTTCGGCGTTTGTGGATAGTTTTTTCAGGTTTTGTATAAACTCGCCACGAAATAAATGAACCTATAGTTTAATTTTTAAATATAAATCGAATCGTCTGCATCAAACTCGAAGTAATTGGTATTACTTACGCCATTATGGGACACACCAATGATGTGAAACGCAGCTTTAGAATTTACAACCATGACTTGGATGCAGAGATGCCAACCATTATGATTTGAGTGTAATCATTACGATTTTGGTGTATACATTACGACTATACGCTCATACAGACAAATATTACGACTTGTTGCAACTCTCAAATTATTATATATTATATAGGCCTGTACAATAAAGTGATAAATTGTTCCCCCAGGGCTTGAAAGTGGTGAAAAGAAAATTTCTAGTGAGATACAAATAAATTTTGATAATAAATAAAAGACATAGTCCAAATGGCTGCTTGCGATAATCGTGTTTGTGCTTGAAATAATAAAAAATATTTGTATCTCCGACGTTTACCAATACTTTGAGTGCGGTGCTTCTCCATATTGGGTACGTGGGGGAATCCATAGTTACGTCATCAGTGCTTGTTTGCCAATCAGCGCTCGCGTAGATGGGCATTTCTCGTTTTCTATGCGGCATAGAAACACCAATGTGATGATTCACAAGTGAAAAAAAAAAAAAGAGGCCTCGTTCACCAGATTGTCTTGTTTCTGGTAAATCTAAAAAGACTAAAATTGTGAATCAAAAATTTAGGAAAGAGTATAGTGCAAAATATCCGGTCATTGCATCAAAAGTCAGTGACGGTCATGCATTTTGTACAGTTTGTCACATCGATTTTTCTGTGGCACATGGCGGAAAAAACGATTGTTCCAGACATACAAAGTCGGCATCTCACCAATAAAAAACTGAGACAAAGACAAAAACGATGCAAATAACGACATTTATGAGTAAGGATTCAGAATATGAAACCACAAATGCAGAAGTGATGTTACCCCTAGCTTTAGCCTCTCATGCAGGACATCTATTCATCAAAATGTTCCCAGACTCTGATGTAGCGAAAAAATATGGCTGTGCTAGAACCAAAACTACAGCCATTGTACAAATGTTGGGTTGTGAAGATGACAAAATGTTTTGAAGCATACTTACTAACAGTGTTTACAGTTTAGCCACAGATGGATCCACAGACATGGATGACTCAAACTGTATCCAGTGATTGTACGATATCTGTACGGGTTCTGTCTACAATCATTACGCTCAGTCATTTGAAATAGTTGGCATCTCCGTGTATGTGGTCATTATAGTAAGTCCATTTTCTTTCGTATAAACATATTTATTTTGGCTTGAGTTGGGGGAGTATTGAAACCAAAAAGTAATATACACACGTTTCTGTTGCCTTTTCCTTTGATATTTTTTGTTAAATCCGCGTTACCATAACAACATATATCAGCCAACGGTAGATCACATTGTATCTCAATCTCTCGGTCTCCCCTATGTGGAATGAGATTAACTAGTCATGTGTAAAACACTTATCACCATGAATAAATTCGATATATTTATTAAGTAAGAATTGATAGATTTAAGCAATCACGCGTGTTTAACAAGTGCGTTAGTTTACAAGACGAGTTGCTGTTAGAAGAACATTTCTTGATCATTTCACGAATACATTAAGTGACGATGTTCAGTCTAGAAAACAGTAGTACACACCTCACTTTAAATTAACATATGTTGAACTGTAGCCAGTATTGGGTAGGGCAAGCTCGTTTAACTTTTGTTAAAACACGACTGTTCTTTAACACAAATTCGTCCATGACCTTGGCCATGTATTGTATCTATTACTTCTAATAAATCCGTGATGACGAGAAACTCATTTGAAGTAAAACTGTATTTCAGGACGGTGGGTATAAAAAAACAACAACTTTTTTTAGAATGTCAAAACGTTGTCCTGTATTTTATTTTCGAAAAAGTTTAAACACCCAAAACAACCGTCTTGAGATACAGTTCTAACATGTATGCAAACACCAGAAGCTTTATACTCGCCTACGAAATTTTATGACAATTTTCAGTAGTTTATAGGATTACGTAAATCCAGATTAATTGCTATTTTTATTTAAAATTTCGTTAGTTTAACATTATTTTTCCATATAATCAAAACACAAAACTATCACTCTAATGAGAAATAGACAAATCAATATAAACCTTCTCCTGGAACCCACCTGAGTGATTTGATAATTGTAATTCTTGAATGTTGGGTTCGAGTATTTCGGTGGATACAGCTCCTGACAGACCATTCTGTAGCTATTCGCTAAACAAATAAAACAATGAAGTGAAATAACACACCACAAAATAGCTTTACTTAGAGAAACTATCTAGCTACGTTTACTATGCATTTAATATTATAAAAGCCAACTTTTTCTTGGCAATAGCCCATAATAAGTACTGGCAGGTATCGAAAACAACTGACATTATTGTATCTTGTATACATACCGACTTACATAATCTGACATTGTTTTAGCATTAATAATCTCTTGGGAAATTTTATCGGTTATCTTTCAGAGAAGTTAACCAATGCCTTTCTATCTTACCAAGGGTGCGAAAAAGTACTTTTTAATAACCTTCTAAAATACTGTTAAAATATCAAATTTCACACTCAGTGACAGGAAGAAATAACTATTTCAAATTATGAATAATTACTTTAACAGCATTTCAAACTGGAAATTACATTTTTGAAGCTAAAATTTTCTTTTTAACCCATTATGTTGTTTCATATTAATATATTAACAACATAGTAAATAATAGTATAAAATATATTATTTTCCCTAATTTGTAATTGTGAAATACAGTCATGTGAAAAAGTTAGGACACTCTATAAAAGCCTGTGTATTTTTGTAACATTTTTGGATATATAGATATTTAATCTCAAATTCAACAATACTGAGAGATTATAGGAATATAAATAAACAATTAAAACTGAAGAAAAGACTTTTCAAGATCTTCTGTAAATGTAATTCTACAAAAATGCATATTCTAACTGAGGAAAAGTTAGGACACCCTACCCCTTTGGCTGAAATAACTGCAGTGAGACGCTTCTTGTTGCTATCTATTAGTCCCTGACATCGGTCTGAAGATAGTTTGCCCCACTCCACAATGCAGAATTCTGTCAGCTGTGAGATGTTTGAGGGTTTCTTGCATGTACAGCCCGTTTTAAGTCACTCCAAAGCATCTCAATGGGATTAAGATCTGGGCTTTGACTCGGCCATTCCAGGACTCTCCATTTCTTAGTTTTCAGCCAGTCCTTGGTGGATTTACTGGTATGTTTTGGGTCATTCTCGTGTTGCAGGGTCCAGTTCTGCTTCAGCTTTAATTTTCGTACAGATAGACTCACATGTTCCTCAAGTACCCTCTGATACACATTAGAATGCATGGTGGATTCTATGATTGTGAGCTTCCACCTCCATGCTTCACAGTTGGTATGAGGTTCTTTTCCTGGAAGGGTGTATTTGGTTTATGCCAAACATGTCCTCTGTTCTGATGTCCAAATAATTCAAATTTGAACTCATCTGTCCAAAGAACATTATTCCAAAGTCCTGGCCTTTGTCTACATTCTCTCTGGCAAACTTCAGTCTGGCCTTGACGTTTCTCTGAGATAGCAAAGGTTTCCTCCTTGCACACCTCCCATGCAAGTTAAATTTGTGCAGTCTCTTTCTGATTGTAGAGGCATGCACTTTCACATCAAGAGTAGCCAGAGCCTGCTGTAGGTCCCCTAATGACATGTTAGGGTGTTTGGAGACCTCTTTTAGCATCTTGCGGTCTGCTCTCGGGGTGAACTTACTTGAACGACCAGACCTGGGCATGTTGGCAGTTGTTTTGAAAGCCCTTCACTTGTTGACTATATTACGGACAGTGGAATGGCTGATTTCAAAATCCTTTGGGATCTTTTAAAATCCCTTACCAGACTCATAAGCTGCTACAATTTTATTTCTGAAAGACTCAGGCAGCTCTTTGCTCTCACCATGGTGCTCACTCTCACTTCAACAGTCAGGAACACACCAAACTAAATGTCTGAGGTTTAAATAGGGCAAGCCTCATTCAAAATGCTGAGTAACGATCTTCTAATCATGTGCACCTGGTGTAATACACCTGTGTGTGAGTTGACCTATTTTAAGTGGGAATAAATGTGGTGTCCTAACTTTTACTCGGTTAGAATATTTATTTTTGTAGAATTACATTTACAGATTTAGAAAAGTCTTTTCTTCAGTTTTAATTGTTTAGTTATATTCGTATAATCGCTCAGTATTGTTAAAATTGAGATTAAATATCTATATATACAAAACTGTTACAAAAATACACAGGCTTTCATAGGGTGTCCTAATTTTTTCACATGACTGTATGCTGTTAGTTTATTACGAAGTAGTGTACCCTGATGTTGCATACAAGTACATTATACACCACGAACACTAGGTAATCCTTATGGAACCTTAAATACGTAGTAAAGTCTTTAAACACAATCAAGTGTTGTTTACAACAGAAGTATTTAATAGTTTGTAAGAATATGCTTTAAAACCTTCAATATTTACTAAGAAATGTTGCTGTAAAAGTATAGTCTTAGAAACAAAGATGCCTCTCACTTGCTCAGCGGAAGGTTTTTTAAGATTATAACTCTTAAAAACTGTGTTTTGATATTTGTGGTGGGCACAGCACAAATAGCTTATTGTGTAGTTTTATGTTTAACAACAATAACAAAAAAAGACCAAGATTGAATGAGTTAAACTTTTGTTTTGTTTGTAAAATAATGTTAAATGTTGATGATGTTTTCAGACTTCCATTTATTTCTTCATAAGTTTAATAATCAGTTGAGATTAGTGGTTCTACTTTGTTCTTTTAGAGTAAATACACGCACGTCGCTGTACCTTCAGGAATCTTTAGTGTTTTGTCAATAGTAGCAAGTATTACAGTCTACCCTATACATGAAACATTTAACAGCCAATTTCCTTATATAATACTGGAGATAAAAGGACCAGAAGGGCTTCTTATCTCGATTTGTAAGTAAACCATAACAGTGACATGATGAAAAATTAAAAAAATAATTTTAAAAGAATTAAGGAAAAAAAAAAATTTTTCTACTTTGTGAATTGAGAATAATTTTTGCCAAGGTCACGTTTTACTTCCGATATCCAGTTCTAGAACATGTGATAATTTTATTCCGCCTGATTGTTTAGCTGTAAGATTGAAAGCTCGACTTTTGTGGTGAACACAACTCGTATGGCCAGTTGTGTGGATTTACTCTTGAGAAAAGCAAAACAAACCCAAATAAATATAAATTAATCATATAGATTACAATGATAAACACCTTTACAATAGAAAATATCTCATTTTTATTATTACATCATTTCGACTAATACCATCGATACTGTGCACAGAAACGTAATTATTAAAATAAGAACATACCCATTGAATAATTGGTTGCTGTGGTATTTGTTAATCAATTACTAATTTCAGTAGGTTTAACTTTAAACGCACAGTTATAAAGTTTATCTTTTAATTTATATACTTCAACAAATAAAGTTGAACTGTTTGTTAGGATTGTTTCATTATTAAGAGAGTTTTTTGACGTTTTAGTTTAACTAATCTTCCAGTATACTCATATAAAATATTTACAGAAAATGTTTCACTACTTCTATCAGCCACATTGTAATAAAAAGAATGCTTCTGTCACGTGAATTGGCATTCTTTCTTGAGTTGTTAGAGTTAAGAAACTTTATAACCAATGTGGGAAAAATATTTTACCAGAAAAAAAAAAAGTTTTCAAAATTTTAATTTCGACAAGATACTCAGTGTATTCTGTGTTGAAACCACAACTAATATATTTTACATCCTAGTGCTCAGCTGTAAATCTGAAGGTCTATAAAGCCCAAAATCTGGTTTTAGATACATAGAGTTTTGAGGGACATACTAACTGAATCTAGTATCAGTGTTTCTTTTCTCCACTCTCTCTCCCAAGATCTTGTGTACATAAAGTTTGAAACTGTGTTTATATTCTCACTCAAAAGTTATTGAAACTAAACATACCTTATGTGCACAGATATCAATACCATGGTTTAATATCCAAAGCTTTTTTTTTGTATGCATGTGTACTGATCCTACTTATGGTTAAATATAAAATAATTAGATATAATAGTGAAGCTTAATTGATACATTGGGTTGTCTGTGAATCATGAAGGGTCCTAAACTCCACAGATATTTTGTGCAAGCTATATTTAACAAAGGTGTGAGTTTACTTAAATAATGAAGAATAAATCTCTTATGTTTTAAAAAAAGGTTTTTTAATTATTGTACAATTATATGAGGATGCAAAGTACCTTAAAGAAGTTGTGACTGTATTATTCAGTCATAGAAAGATGCTAGTTCTTTTAAAGAAGCCTTGGCTTATTATTATTTAGTTAAAGATAGTTTGAAACATTCTATTCAAGTGCTAAAGTGCCATCTATCTTGTTTTTCAATTATAACCAGGGAATATGTTTGAAAATGTTCTTGAAATATATTATAGTATCTTGCCATTTCTGTTTTGTTTTTTTAATAAATGTGAATTTCGTATTCAAATCTTTTTTTATAGACTGGCCAAATATCAGATAGAAGGTCTAGTTTGAAGAGATTGATCTTCAAGAAACAGTAACAGAATGAAAATAGAGGAATAAAACTATATTAACTTGTGTTTAACAATATATTAAAACTGTTTTATTGACTTATAGTTTAAGAAATATAGTCTGCAGTGATGTTTCCAATATTTATTTAGCATGTAGTAAGAGAAAAGGAAACATGTCAGTAAGTAAAATTAAAAAATATATTATATACCAGACCATAGATCTGAGATTCTGTGGTTCGAGCCCCACTTCTATTTCACTTACAGCAAATTTAATGGGAAAAAATAGTACCATGTATTTCTACAGGGTTGGTGCTAAACACCATTATCGAGTTAGAGTGGCCCATAGGGTGGTGTTGGATTGTTTTTCCTCCCTTCATTCTATAATTTCAAAATTAGGAACAGCAAGAAAACATAGCTCTGAGCAGCTTTAGGGGAAGTTCAATAAGCAACAAACGGAGAACACATCATTGTCAATTATATGAATAGTAAACTATTGCTGCTATATACAAATAAAACTGAAAACAGAAATATCGTAATTTGGGTAAAAAGAAATCTTAATGTACTGGTAAACAACTTTTCTTTTTATCTTGGTTAACGTCATTCCTTTTTGTCTCTCTATCCTTAAATAGAACGCTACACATATCCTTGTAAATGGCTATGTGAGATAGTGGTTTCCATCATACAGTATTATAAATAACAAGTTCATCAAAAAGAATCAGTTACATATTTCAAAAGAAGAAATAGATGTTTTTGAACATTAGTTTAATATTTTGTATAATTATTCACTGGGTGTTGAAACAAGTCAACTAAACACCCAGAACTGTAATTTTATGAGATGTCAAAAGCATTTTATGTGTTTATTTTAAAAATGGTTTGTTAAGTTTCTTATGTTTTTAAATCCTGAATAAACTCGTGAATATTTTTAACCACAGAACAGTTGAGGTTATAGTAATAGTTACAACCGTAATTAATCTAATGTAACAATAAATTTTTTACAATCCATAAGGTGTAATGTATAAACTAACATTGAAACTTAAAACAGGTATTTGAACATTTAAATATTTAACAGAACTAGTTTTATTGTTAAATGATGTTAAATAAATTAATACTTAACCTGTGAGAAAATAATAAATACTTGGTTATTTTTATATTACACATCTAAGTTTCTAAAACATACTAAGCACACTTGTGCTCAAATTCATAAAACATGAAGATGTGTTATGTAACTCAAAGGTTTAATGGTTTTCTTACATTCAGCAAAACTATACATTTATGTTAGAAATATAAGTACAAGTTGTATGTGTTGACCACGAATGTCAGCTGGAACAAACATGAATATATTACGTTATTATACTCATCATACCCATTACAGCTGTATACTTTAGTATTTCAGGTCATGAACATCACTTGATACCTTATGCAAGAATGTGTAGTGTCAAGGAAAGCAGATTTACACACACTATTCAGTATGCAAGCTGTGTACAGTGTAAGGTTTAACAATTTTCAGAAGTGGATAGTGTACGAGTACTCCTGACAAGCCACACAGCAAGTACAGTAGTTGCATATGTTTAGCTCTGTTTTCATCACAAAGGTTGTGTTTAATACACATGCATTATGTATAATATTGTAATAGATGAGGTCATATGAAGTATTACTTACAGAAGTATTGATCATGAACTATATAAATAATCAGTGTTTAATATTAATTATTTTTACCATACTATAACAGATCAGAAGTTTCTTTAAAGTTCACTTTTTAGTATTTGTTGCCATTTAAATAAATCTTGAAGAGCAAGTATAATAGAAACAATGACAACTGACAGTAATAAATATTCTCACAAGGAGCAGAATTAAATTAATTAATTTGAAAAGAATACAATAGAATTACCTACAACTTGTTAACGAGTTGTGTTATTAATAAATTAATCTTAATCAATGAAAGAAATCACTGTAAGTCTATCAAGTTTCTCATCAGTATCATAAATATTAATATTAACAGTTTTAAGTTTATTTCTCTGTACTTCTGTATCATGATGATTCAAACATCTATAAGACAAAAAATAGTTCATGGTGAATATTGTATCTGTTTGAGGTTTGGTTTTTACTGTTTTAGGTTACTGATGATGTCATGATCAGAATATTATTTTTGGGAGCAGTTTGGTGAAATATAAATATTATGATAAATAAAAATGAAGTTAATAATTTGTATTATGTAAGGCAAGACTCATTTGATAGTTATGTAGTAAAGTATGATGACCAAATAAATAGGTTACAAGGTATGAAATGTTTTATGTATATTATTTATTTTAGTAACTGTATATATACTTGTATATCAATGTGACATATTTTATATCACACTTTAATACTTTATTAATCTTCAGTTCCACATGTTTTATTGTGAATGAATCTTGTTGACTTATTTAGTACCAGTTCTCTTTATCAGTCTTTTCATCTAATGTTGCACCAATTCTCTTTATCAGTCTTTTCATCTAATGTTGCACCAATTCTCTTTATCAGTCTTTTCATCTAATGTTGCACCAATTCTCTTTATCAGTCTTTTCATCTAATGTAGTACCAGTTCTCTTTATCAGTCTTTTCATCTAATGTTGCACCAGTTCTCTTTACCAGTCTTTTCATCTAATGTAGTACCAGTTCTCTTTATCAGTCTTTTCACCTAATGTAGTACCAGTTGTCTTTATCAGTCTTTTCATCTAATGTAGTACCAGTTCTCTTTATAAGTCTTTTCATCTAATGTAGTACCAGTTCTCTTTATCATTCTTTTCTTCTAATGTAGTACCAGTTCTCTTTATCATTCTTTTCACCTAATGTAGTACCAGTTCTCTTTATTAGTCTTTTCTCCTAATGTTGTACCATCTTTCATTATTAGTCTTTTCACCTAATGTGTTCCCCGTTAGTAGAGTGGTAAGTATAAAGATCTGCAATGCTAAGATCAGAGGTTTGATTCCCTTCAGTTGATTCAGCAGATGGCCCGATGGTGGCCTTACTAAATGAAAACACACACACACACCAGTTTTCTTGATCAATCTGTTAACCTACTTTTCATTAATTTCTCTATCAGTTTTGTCTATTGATACAGTATTAAGTTTTTATCACTCTTTTGCCTACTCCTTACCAGGTTTTTATTATGCTGTTTTAAAGATGTTAAAGTTCATAAATGTCAGTTTTGTCAACAGAATGAGTAATAGTTTTAGTAAAACATCAGTTATTCTGTGTTCTAAAGTAACTAATTACTTTATTGTTAGTCTAGTTAGCTAGCTGAATACCAGATTTCTTTTGGGTTTTATGGTGTAAATGCTGGCAATCTATGATTATAATTGATTATACTTACCATAAGGCATTAGTAATAGGTCTGTTACAGTTTTAAACACTACATGCTGTACCTAGTCCCTTATTTTCAAGAATTAGTTGAGCATATAATAATAGTATTTCAACCATACTGTGTTCACCATGTATGTTACTAAATATCTAAATATTTTAAGAACACTTCTCATTTCCTTCAGAAGTGTCACACATTTTGAATGTTGACATTACCAGTGTTTATACAGTATTTATACATATAGTGAAAGACTTAAAACTTCCAGTAACCCTGACAACAATTCCCATTAAACATACATGCTGACACTAATATTTGATTAATGGAACTGGTTTTGAAATTGAACTACTTAAATTTTAACAATACCTACAAGTTGAAGTAATCGTACACTAACTGATAGTTTAGACATTTAACCAGTTTCATGGTAGTATTCTAGAGTACAGATAATCAAGTACATGAGACAAGGTGTACTAAATGATAGCTTACATGTTTAACCACTTTTATAGCAGTGTTATAAAGTACAAATAATTGAAGTGACACGAGTCGAGGTGTACTAATTTATAATTCAGATGTTTAACCAGTTTTATGTCAATGGTTAACACACACAATGTTGCTTTTTCTTGGCTGTTGTAAATGGAGAATTTGTTTAGATTTAGCTCTCTTAACATAGATTTGGTTGACTGCTCACATAACATCTTTGTCTTTACTCATTTAAAGTGTTTATAGTTTTGGTACTACTAACTTTTAATGTAGTGTGTGTGTATATATATATATATATATCTATATATATTCAACATATTTGGCAAACTGTTAGTAAACCTTATAAGTGTTTCACGTAGAAAAATTATATTTTTCATTGAAGTACATTTAAAAAAACTGTTATTCTGACTATATTTAGTACTCTTGTCACTAGTCTGTGTGGAAAGTGATGTGAATGTTGAAATTAAAAATAATCCTC
Organism: Tachypleus tridentatus; assembly: GCF_004210375.1. Taxonomy (NCBI): domain Eukaryota; kingdom Metazoa; phylum Arthropoda; class Merostomata; order Xiphosura; family Limulidae; genus Tachypleus; species Tachypleus tridentatus. The sequence continues at coordinate 89,947,997 of NC_134834.1, forward strand.
TTCATCTCAAAATCACAAATTTCATTGGCTTTATCTCTAAAACCTTTTAAGTACAATTGTTTGTTTTTAGTAAAACTATTTTGTCTGTTATTTTCTCTATACAATGTTGGTCAATTTGACCTATCTCCTGACAACCAAAAGTTAGAAAACCAGAATAGGTGTGGTAATTAAAGGAATTTGTCTGTCTTCTAATACGATTGTTGAATACTCTAGGAGAACTTGTTTACATGTAATACTTTTGTGGTGATTGTGTACAAAGATATCTGCTTTGTTAGCCCTCTTAAATCCTGTAGCTGTGTCATAATAGTTAAATACATACTATAGATGTATGTATCTGTTGTGAGAATACAGTGCTATATTGGAATGTTGTTTATTACTCACTAAGAAAACAAATCACTGGAGCATTTATATTAAACATTTTCAAACCAAATGTATGAATATTTCGAATTATGCTAAACGTTATAGATCCATACTTCAACAAAGTATTACAATAGAGATGGATTCAAGATGTTTTAAGGTCACAACTAGACATATACTAGTACTAGTGATAAATTTATATTTCCTTCATGGTTTAAGTTACTTATAACTACATTAGTAATAAATTTAGTTACAAAATTAATTAGCCTGTAAAACTCTGAGAATCTCATATGAATTATGATCAAGTGGTTTCAAAGAATATCCTTATTTCTGGTTCATATGAAAGTAACAATTAAAAATAAACATTTACAATATTATATTTACAAAATAAATGATAAACTGTAAACTTGAATTCATGGATTAATGTTTACAAACAAGATGTATGTTTTCAAATATTAATGTTTTTACTTAATCTGTTGTAGCACATGCACTTTTGTTTATTTTGGACATCAACATGATGGAATTCATCTGGGTCGAGTTGTTTAACTTCAGAACTATCTAAAATCTATTTTGTAACAATATTACAAAACTTTCAGGCATCGTAAGCAGTATTAAGGAAAAAAATAAAATTTCAAACCTAGAAATATTGTTAGAATCTTAAAAAAGTCAAGGCATGAACAGTTATTATTGTAATGTTTAATTAAATTAAATGATGTATTTGTTTAGAAATAATTAGATTTAAGGGAGGAAGAAACTTATTGTTTGGAATTTTAATTTGTGGCATGTTTTTTTTAATGCACAAAGTTTGTAAAATGTATGGGGCAATATTGGTAAGAATGGGCAGTTATCCTTTTCTACTTTATTTATACTAGTACATGAGTGTATAGTCTGGGATCAACATATTTATGAGGGAAAAACTGCTCTTTTGAAAGTCTTGTGGAACATCCCATCTTGATGTTGTCATTATAAATCTTACAATGCTTGGTGGAGGGCATCCTTTCTAATGCAGGACAAAATTAACCACTTGTGGTACCACTAGCATTAGGTAGAGTTAATTTCCCACAATATTTGAGGAGCTCTGGCTTTACATGAATGAGACAATTCAATTCTAATCCCAGTGGCTCTGATGATTGAATTGATTTTCTGATTGCAGTCTGCAGCTTCATCATTTTGTGTTAGGTGTGCATCTCAATCTGATTGGTTGAGAACATCATTCTTCTAGGACTAGAAGTATGAACATTGGTTTGAACAGTTTGAAGTTGTTGTTGATATCTCAATTATGGTCTGATATGATTTAACCACAGTTGATCAGTGACCTTTTACTGTGAACAGGATATATCGTTCACATTTCTGATGAAGTGGTTCACATGGCATTGTGTGGAGTTGCCCTTTCTTCCATAAATCTTGGACACTTTCTGCTGTTTATCATATGTTCCTCTTTGTTGTTCAGTTAGTGATGCTGATTTTGTCAAGGGTGATCAGTATACCTGTTTCAGATGTGGTGTAGTCTCCCTTTAGTGTATATATTCTTTACAGAGATGTTGATACACTCCATGGGCTCTTTTTTAGATGCATTTTGAAAATGGCTAATCCTGGTAATGTACACCATTCCCTTCACCAGGCCAGAGTGGGATTTTAGTTTTTATATTAGGTAAGGTATCATTTTGCAACATATAATTTTCCTGCCAAGAATATGTATTTCTAATAGATACTTACCACTTTTCACACTTTCTACCCTTCTTTCCCACTTAGTGTTTTTGTATCTGGCATCTAATCTCCAAGTGAGGTTAGACTATACATCAGGGAGAGGTAGTTGCATAAGGAGTGTATGTCACACTTCTGTTGGTAGAGGATTGTTGCATGATTGTATACATGTTACAGTACATCTGAACCACATTAAACATGTAAGGGTTGATGGAAGTATTGAGGCTAGTGGTGAGTGAAATGCCTAAGTGTATAGAGGGTATAATAATTGAGTAAAGTTTTTATGTTAGAGTTGATAAGTATCTATAAGAAGTACATTCTCTGTGCAGAAAAATTATAACATTAGACTGTTGGAAAAAAGATACTTTAAAGGAAATTGGGTTTTAATTTTCTTTGGTGATGTTTTGGGAAAATGCTTTTTTTAAATCTTCAAACAAACTAATGATAAACTACTGTAGGATATTCTGAAGTACATAAGAACAGAATGTAACATGAGACAGAAACACAATAAATAAACCATATAGTAATGACAACAAAACAGAGCTGATATTGCTAATTTAATATTTATGTAATATGTCACAAATTAGCACCATTATTAACTTCTTCTAAATAAATGTTTATCAAGAATGAGCTCTTCATACAATGAGAGGTAGAATAGAAATGTGTTAATCTGGAGATGAATACTGATTTTAGTTCCAATTTTGATATTAGAAATATTAGTTTCAGCTTAGTACATTAACAGGTAGCTAGGATTTCCATATTTAATAAATGAAGAAAAAGCATACTTCTTAAGCTAGTAAAGGAAACACTGGCTTTCGGAGGGTCTTGGCCATGACATAAGACCTGTGCTGACAAAATCTGGGGGTAATAAGGTGCTGTACATGGTGTAAAAGGAACAAAGGGTATTAGCCACAGTATGTTTTCGAACAGACTTAGACACAGATGAAAAATGGTCACTGTCCTATAACAGTATAACGTACAGGTGAATATCTGTAATTATAGTAATAGATTCAGTAATTGTGGATACTATAATAATACAGTGGGTGACATACTAAAACAAATAACGTATTCATACCAGAAGAATGTATAATATGTAAACTAAGTAACAATGCATATGCAGTTACTGTATTTGTTTTTTCATGTCACATTATTTGTTTTTAAAACTTCAGCTTCTGTACGATCTCCACAGACTCAGGTACTAAATAAACAGTAACAATGAACAAATGAAATGTAATGGATCTACATGAAAGATGTATTTATGTCAACTTCAATTTTTATTCAGATACACATACAAGTTATGAATTAGTTGTAATGTGATAACACAGTGTCAAAAACTGTAACCCTTGTTCCATAGTGTAATAACAGCAGCAAATTGCATATCTATCTGATATGAAGATACTACTCTTCAAGAGTGACTCATTTCTGATGAAGTAATAGTGTAGAATTCTAACTCAGTTCATAGTGTATGCTTTATTGTAAAAGTGCTGGTGAGAGTACAGGGAAAAAACATTTTATCATTCTGTTTAGCTATACAAGTTTTGTACATAAAGAAACAAGAATAAAGGTAAACCATTATTAATAGGAATAGATCTGGAGAGAATTGATCGAGATTTATGATTGGGATAAGTTTCATAAACTGTGAAATAGTTTGTGAATGAATGATATCCTAAAATACCAGAGAAAGAAATAAAGACCTGGTTAAATATCATTTGATAAGTTAATTACACATTACTTGTAATCCAATATCAACAGTAATTCTTAATCAAAACAAATGTTGTGTTAATTTTATTTTTGTGCAATTCTGTCAACATTCCTTGAATTAAGGGGTTCAAAATAATCTTTGACTTTCTTTTGAGGGTTACTGGCCAGTTCTGTTGTGTAGATGGATCCATGTGATTAAACCATGGACAAAGGGTCTTTAACTGTGTGGAACATGGTTAAAAACTGAATAAATTCATGGAGAACTTCTTTATATGCACACAAATTACAATAACTTACATAGTATACTTACAAAAAATACTTGTAGACCTTAAATACAATCTGATCCTTTTGTTCACCTTGAGACATTCAAAGATTCCATTTCACAGGAAAGTAGTTAGTCAGTAATATCTACTTATTATTCTGTGTGAAGTTAACTGAACTTTAAACATGAACATTAAATTATACCTTAATCTAGCTTCAAGTAGTTAACAAAGTCTTGGATTCTGTTTTCTTCATGATGTATTCATTTCAGCTTACGTCTTTACACCTATGGATGAATGGTTCAGCTGATGAGTCCAAGCTTGTCGTGTGTGACACTAAAGAGAAAATGTTGCCGAGTTGTTTGAAAGAAGTGTACATGACCATTTGTGTAAGTACTAAATATAATAATAATTAACATTATTCTTTTATGGTTGACACGAAAACATGTAAATTAAAAAAATGCATTTCATTGGTGCAATAAAAATTGCTGTTCATAGTTACCTGTATGAGTACCTTAGTATGTGTACCCACACATTAATATTTACATGTATTCAGATTTGAGTATATAGAACAGGACATTGCTAGGGCTGTTAAATTTATGCAAACATCATTTACAAGTCAGTGAACTTAACTTTGATAATCAACGCCTAAACGTTTTTAATGTTAACTTGTGATAAGTTCTCTAGGTATTATGAAAGTTGTACATAAAGAAAGAAGGCAGTAAAAATGTTACAACAAATTTGTGTAAACTTTAGATTAATCATTTAAATATTTTTATGTGGTCTATAAAACTTTATCAACATGTTTTTATTATATATATAGACATTAGAAATGTTACATGTTAACAGGTGAACGTAGCTGGATTGAGAAACTGTATCATCAGAATTGTTACAATGAACAGGAAAAAAATTATTTCCATAATGTTACATGATCTGTGTTTGATATAATTAAACTGTAAGTATTATCATTTACTAAAGATGTATACTTCTGGAAAACTTATTATTTGTTTTTATTTAGGAAGAAGTAGCACTTTTAAACTAAACCACTACCATTATTTGAATTTTGTGACCAGCTATTAATATATGTTACAGGAAATGACATGATTAACAGTTGTGTAGATGTAATATAGTTTATAAAATACACATATATGTAAATAAGTCTCTAAGTGTGCATTTTAGAAATTATCTAACTATGAAAGGTTGGAGGGTGTTACTGTATCTGAATAATGTTAAGAGAACATAATTAGTAATTATGTTAGCCATAATGGATACAATTTAAGTAAATTAAGGTTTAATGAAAGAGTCTTCAAAATAAGTTGTTCTATTTGTGACAATATACGTTAATGTTTTTCTTCTTTAGTCATCAGCTGTACATTTCTGGTTAGAATATGCACTGTTGGAGGCATGGAAGTGAAAGATAACATGGAAAACATTTGGAATGTTTTTAAATGGACAGTTAGTGCTATAGCTCTCAATGTAACACAAGGTGATATTGTCTGTGAAGTATACAGGGAGTTTGAGGTTACCTTTCTTGGTACTGTACAAGTAAGTGTATAAACTATGTAGACAAAATATAATTCTTGAAAGATCTAATATTATAAAGAGTTTATATATCCCTTGTTGCTTGTTTAAATGCTAGAAAAATTCTCCAAGATGGTAAGAAAAACAAGACCAGATTGGGTTAACATTGACATAAATTGTTGCCAGTTGAGATGTGTAATAATTACTTCTGATATATATACCCAGCTTTGCAATATATGTTGACTTCTGATAATGTTAATTTCTGTTGTTGTAAACATGTTCTTGTAAATGTTTGTCCATTTATACTACTTTTTGGTTGTTCTTTAGCTACTTCCAATATTTGAAATTACTCGTTCTAATTCTTATTGTTAGGTAAGCTTTATAGTTTACCATGTGTGTGTGTGTGTATTGTCTTTATTAACATTACAAAATGAAAAGTAATTTATTATGTAACATTAACAATTATTTAAACTAGTATTGAAACATCCCAACATCTCTATACTATAGTTGTATCTATAGGGTTGTCAAATGATAACTTTTTGTGAACAGTATTGTCAGTGGATATGTGTACTCACAACTAATTGTAATGTGATATGAATAATGAGTAACATTTGAGAACAAGAACCAGAACCAGTTTACCATTTTAAGTTTAACTAACACTTTATATTTGTGATAAATGTAATCACGGGTTTTAAGTTGAGAAGGTTTTATTCCATTGCTGCAGTCTGATATGCTTGTTATCAGAATCTTAGTATAAAATACACTTAATACACCATAAAAATATATCAAAAAATAACTTTACTAAGTTCATTCAAAAATACATTTTATATTTATCAATTCAACTCACTTGTTACTTATCTTCAGCTAACACTGATTAAATAAGTTTGTGTACAGAAAAAGTTAAAAAAAAGTGTAGTACAGGTAATTGCATTGAAACTAGAACATAATATTATCATAAATTACCATGACTGCCTCAGAGACAAATATATCAGAGCCATTCTGTTTACTCAGGTTCATATGTTAGGTTAGGTTGGTTCAGTGCATTAATGAGAACTTGTACATGCTTCTTAAAAAATAACATAAAACAAAGTTAATCATATGAAACAATAATTTATTAGTAGAATGTACAAATAAACTAATGTATAACATAACATTATTCAAGTGTTATGAAGCTACAGTAGTAATAACTGAAGTTTTATTTCACAAAATGCTGATTGTTGGATCTAGTTGTAATAATTCTTCATTCAGATGATAAACACACAATTCATCAAGGAGGAACAATAGATTCTTAATGTTCTACATACTGGTGTTATCATTTGATGTTAAATATGGATGTGGTAATTATTTGTTCAGATGATATGCACAATGTTTCTAAAGAGAAACAGCAGATGCTTACAGTTCTACTTACTACTGTGGTTTTAAGAGAAATTGGGATAGAATGTAACATTTTTAGAAAAATACTGAACAACCATTAAAACCATTATTATAGAACTTTGAGTCACAAAAAACACAAACTCAAGAAGTCTTGATACAAAATGATACTAATTTTTATTCCCAGCTTTTTGAAAGTGCTTTGGTTATAGGGTTTTTATCACTTTATAGAGTTTTGAGTTTATTATTTAAATTACTATTTCGTAAATTGACAAACATCAGTTAAATAAGCAACAGTTATAAACATTTATCATAAAAATTTTAACACATCTTTAATTTAGAAATCCATGTGACATATTCCAAAATAACAATTATTATTTTACAATTGTTCATAGTCTCAAGAAAAATAACTATTTCTATGCATGTGGCTTGTAAATCTGACACTGAATTAGTGTGTACAGTTACAGACTTCACAATGTGTGTATACATTGGTGCAAACACATTAGAAAGTGAAAAGTAATGTATTCTAAAACTGTTTTTGGTACAGTATTTATATTTGTAAGTAACATTATTTTAATTTAACTTTACATTGATACATACTAAAGATATTTGTATAAAATACATGTGCAAATATTCTTGTAGACAGTCATTTGTTGTGTTTGAAATTAGTTTTTTAAAAATACACTAAACATTCCTGAGGCTGGTACTGTTTTGAACACTGTAAACTTTATGTTCCTTAGATCAATATTTTAAATGTTTATATTTAAACAGATTTCTAAATATTGGCTTTTGTGTGTTATGGCATATACTGGATGCTTATTTGGTTTAAATTATATGTGTGTGATGTTCAAAGGCAAAAATCTGTCAGTTCCTTAAGAAATAGAATTTCAAATTACCAATATTCACATGCTAGAATATAAAACAAGAACTTCCTGTTATCTATTTTCCTAGATATATTTGTCTTTGGAAATGTTTGTTTACATATACTTTCTTCACTGTATGAAGTGTTTATAACCAGAGAAAACTCAGAATTTCCCTTACATGATTTTTTAGCTTTTATTAAGTGTCTTCATAAATAAACCCATTTTTGTGTTGCAGACATGAAATAATTATTTTGTTTTACATATTACACTTGCACAACTCAAGAGGCTTAGCAGATTGTGACATGTAAGTACAACTTACGTAAATAGAGAATGTCATTGTTTTCTATATTTATTTATTTATTGTTCTGTGTTTCAAGACAAGTAATTGAAATTGAAATTTTAAAATTTATTTCTAAACAGTAATAATGTATTACATATGCAATGTATTAGAACTCAAATGTGATTGCATTCTACAAAACACTGGTTCCTTAGAACAAAGGAAAGACAGTTGCACTTATTAAAGGTCAGTTTTATGCTATTTTATACCAACTGTGGTTACACGTGACTCACTGATTTTATTATTATACTTTGGATATTTAACTACAGTGGAAACTCACAATTATAATCAGTTGAAATACACAACACTGTATTATTATACTTTGGATGTTTAACTTAGTTGTAAACTTACAATTATAATCACTTAAATTACATGATGAGGTTTGTCACATTGACTTATCATTTTTTATAAACTTTATTGGCTTATGTTGATTTAAATATTGTTTACTAGTATATAACATTACATCTTCAGATACCACATGTCTACTGACTAACCTAGATATCATGATACTTATTTCAGTTTCTGTGACTCAGCAATAAAGACTACATTATAAAAGTTTACTTATTACACACAATATTTTATTAAGGCTTGTTTGACTGTTTGTTTCATCAATACCTGTAGTACAAGACATACTCAAGTTGATGGGTTAGTATGAGCTGATAATTTGTGTTTTGTATGTACAGTGGAACTTGTTTGTGTAAACAATTAGGAAGCTTTCATTGTGACTTAACACTGTGGTGTGTGTTGTATTTTTGCTCATTTTAATCTTAAATAGAAATACTTTCTCCAGCAATCAGAACTTGATTTTTCAAAACATGGAAACAAAGCTGATAATGAATAGTAGAGCCATGGCAACATATGTAAACATCTGTAATGAATGTTTTGAATTACACATATTTCATCTTCAACAAATCAATAAAGTTAATGAATTAAACAATCTTTAGTATAAATATTAATATAAAAATACAATAAACAGTGTTATAAATATTAATATAAACATATAATAAACAGTGTTACAAATCTTTCAATATAGAAAGAAAAAATGCAAGGGGAATGAGTTTGAATTTATATTGGGAGTTGAACTTTCTTTCATCAACAGTTTGTGATCATTACATCCATAAGTTATGATTAAGCATCTTTCAAGGAAATGGGTGGTGATGATGATGTTTCATTGTTGAGACTATATAGGAAAGTTAGGTGGAGTTTGAATTTTAACTACAGTTCTGTGTTCCAGGGTATGTATTGATAAGTGATGGGAAGTCTTATCTCTGTAGGTAGTTTTACATCTACAATCCCAGTTAGTTGTTAGTGGTATGATAAATAAGATTTCAGGTTATATCTACAGATATTTACTAGAAATAATTCAGTCTTTTATAAGATTGAATGAAACATCACAGAACTTTATCACTTTATTTGATGCTGTAGTTTATAAGTTATATAAACTTATATTAACACTGCACCTAAAATTGAAAATTGTGAAGTCTGTAATGTATATTAAAAGCTATGCCAACAACTATTTTTTCAATTGTTATAACTAGCCTGTTATAAGGTTGTATGTATGTGGAATTTTCAGCCAAACACAATATAGATATTTGCTGTGCCAAGTTGTTTGCCTATTAGCCTGTTTGATGTTAGATTTTATATATATGTAGGATATTTGTTGTGCCAAATAGGTTGTTTACTGGACTGTTTGCTTCTGAATGTTGGGTGTTCTTTAGGTATTGGCTATGCTAGGTAATTTATCAGTTTGGTCTGTTAGATTTTACACATTAGGTAGGTATGTTTACTTGAACAGTTTACCAACCAGGCTATTTGCTGTTCAATTTTACATATATGGTAGATATCAGCTGTTTAATATAGTTTTTCTACCAGGCTATTTGCTATTAAATTTTATATACTCAGTAGATCCTTGTGGTTGTACCTTGTTATTGATTGTACAGTTTTTCTAACGTTAATAGCTAATTATGAATAGTGATTTGTATATATTTTTATAATGTGTTTTTAACCACAACATAGCAGCTCACAGAACGACTTTGAGTTTTTTTTTGTTTTGTCAAGTACAAAATTTTAGCTCATATCTCCAGCATATCTTTACCAATATGAGATCTAAATATATGTTCAGTTTCAGGAGGACAAACCCTTTCAATTGATATATTTGACCATATCCAAGGTCATGTAGATTAATTTATTCTAATCCTGCATGATGAGTAATAAAATTGAACTGAGTATACATGTGTGTCATGCCTGATATTACTGGTGCACAAAAATATAGCTAACAGAAATGGGAAAAAATGGTTTCTTAGATTAATTTACTCCAATCCTGCCCGAACGAATTTCAAGTGCCAGGGCTGTAGAGGATGCCTTCTTGTTATTGGTTACCAAAGATTACTTATCTGTAGCAAAATGTAATATTTAAAGTAAGAACCTTCATAAGATGTTTATTGAAAATATTGATCTTGTATTTAATGTACTTTCAACTATTCATTTTCTTTATTCAGGCTGCATAGAGATGGCAAGCAATATCAAAGGATATTCTTATGTGGACTGTATTGAGCCACTGAAAGAAACAATATGAGAAAAATTTGTTAATTTTGAGAGGGAAGAAGGTATGTAACTTGCCACTTGCAAACACACAAGACTGGTCTTTTATGTTAATTCTAACTTATTTGTAACATTTTTGATATATATCAAAAACTGTATTTCTGACATCACTGGACGTTAGTGAACCTTACTGATTTTAATTGGTGACTGTATTGTTCATTCACTTATATGAACATGATTTCAATGTCTTTGTAAAATGTTTTTTAAACAGCTGCTACACCAATATACTACATGTACACAATGAATACATCTTGTATGTTAAGTGGGACAAATACTGTCTCTTTGTATTATATTTGATACATCAGATAATGTTTTTAACTGAACTAATTCTTTTAACAGTGATCTGACATAGAGTCCTTAGCCTAACTGATTTTATATGCATGAAGACTGACTGATGGTTAGCTATTACAAAGAGGCATATAAAACAACCTGGTAAATAGCTATGTTGCATAGTGATTTCCATCATACAGTATTATAAATAACAAGTTCATCAAAAAGAATCAGTTACATATTTGAACATAAGAAATAGATCTTAGGTATTTGAACATTACTTTAACATTTTGTATAATTACTCACTAGGTGTTGAAACAAGTCAACCAAACACTCAGAACTGTAAGCTTATAAGATATCTAAAGAATTGTTAAAAGCATTTTATGTGTTTATTTTTAAAATTGTTTGTTAAGTTTATTATGTTTTAAAAATCCTGAATAAACTCATGAATATTTTTAACCACAGAACAGTTGAGTTTCTAGTAATAGTTACAACTGTAATCTAATGTAACAGTAAATTTCTTATAATCCATAAGGTGTAATATATAAACTAACATTGAAACTTGAAACAGGTATTTAAATATTTAATATAACTACTTTTAATTCTAAATTTATTTAATATATCTTTACAGAAATATGGTACACTTTTAGTAAATATATTGTATACAAAAGAAATTTAGAATTTTTAACAAAGTATTTCTACTAAATATTTGTCTTTGAATTTGATCAGCCTCATGCACATTTTAATTAGACTGATTACATAACTTCTGGAACCTTCTAAATTATTATAAAAGATATTTAATGTCCAAACCTATATTTTATCTGCTGTTTTCTCAACCCTAATACAAAATGAGCTTGGTTCCTTTGACCAACCTTGTAACCACCACAAAAAATGAAGCAAGTTTAAGTTACCCTTTGTTTCTTCTTGAATGACTACAGATTGCTATAGAAGATTATAATTATTTATCTTAAGCAGCCTTAGGCTTGTATATTTAACACCTATTATCATTGAATTTTTTTATAATTTTTATTGTTTTTCGAACTGTTTGGCTATTAACCCTGCTTAACAGAATGAGAAACCACTTACCAAAGACATGGCTCAAGCTAAGATAAACTGTTGACATACATAATTCAAGTACAGCTCTTTTGCTTATCTTGGTGAGAAATTGTTTTATTTTGTTTTCTATTTAATTCTTGTTTTCTTACATAACTTGCTATACTCCAGTTTTTACATTTTATATATTTTTATAACAATAAGTAAAAAACATACATAAAAATGAATTTAGTGCTTACATGTGGGCCATGTACGTTTTTTATTAGCATCTGAAGGTTGATAAAAAGTTACTCATAATTTTGGCATGATCGTGGTTGGCACTGTACTGAATTTCAAATATTCAAATTTAGAACACAAAATATCAACATACACAAATAATACAATGTCCTGTAACTATTGTAATTTAACAGTCCTTTGAAATAAACTATAAGTGCTTTAAAATGTCCAAACCATTTTTAAGGTGAATGCAGTGATATCATCTGTGACTCTGTAGACTGAACAATTTAAAAGCTATTACCACAATGAGATAACATTATACACTATGCAATAAATTTAAACTTTCTGTTGATATTGTTGTTAATAATGTTGTAGCAAACATTATTTTTGTGAAAGACAGGATATGATAGAAGGGTTTGACTTTATGATTTATATTTCTGTATATCAAGATGATTGGAAGCTTTAAAATTGTCTCAATAATATATTTAGCAGAAATTTTAATTTTTATTAAATATAAGGAGCTCAGATAGGGTTTGAGAATGTTTAAATGAGCAATTTTGAGCAAACCAGAGTCATGTGATACATAGAAGCAAAGGTTAAGAATTTATTTAAATATTTTCTTTTAAAATTGAGAAATTAATTCTTCTGTAATATTAAAAATTAACTTCTTAAGTAATGTTTTTACACCACATTTATTAACATAAATTGATAATAATGTTTTTAATTAAATTTTAAATGTAACTCTGTAAAACCTCATGATATGTGAAATCCATCTTTACACATAGGCTTAAAAACTGTTATAAATATATTATTATTATTTCAAGTGTTAAGTGGAGTGTTACAAATACACACATTAAACTAAAAATAGTCATTTTAAATTCATATTTGGAATTAATGTTCAATAATGAGTAGGACTATAACTTTCATGGAACAACCTAGCCATAGTCTCTCTTAGTTTGTATTATGTATAACAAGCAAATATAAATTCAGTGTAAAAACTTAATGCAAGATTATTAATCATGCCTTATAGATTCAGGTTAATATTTAGGCTATATCTTGATGTTTAATTGACATAAAAGGCAATCAAAATAAAACTTATTACTTTAACATTATTATGTTGTATTAAAATATCTACTTTTGTATCATGTTGGTCAACGTGTACATTTCACAACTCTTTGCAGTGTTATGTGTTCAAAATTTAAATCATTTATGGTATTGTCAATGGACATGAAAATGTGATGTCAAAACATAATTAATAAATAAAATATGAAGAATATACAAGTTTTAAGTTCTTATTCTCATAAAGAAATATTTAAAATATAAAGAAATATTACTTTCAGTATCTACTTTTATTTTGTTTATCACAGTTCTTTTATTAGTTTGCAATAACCACCAAAGAATTTTGAAATTTAATAGAATTGATTGTAGCACATCTACTTCTTTCAAATCAGAAACAGAATACATCTGAAATTTCTAATGTTTTACAGAGAAATATTGAAGGTGATAAATGAATAGAAGGAGCGGTTGTATCATGATTTAAGATTTCTGCATCTGTATAAAGTAGTTGTGACAGTTTTTCTTGTATTTCTTATAAAGTATAATTAAGTTTTTTTATTTTTCACAAGATATTTTTACTCATTTATAGCTGTCATGATAATTTTCACATCATCCTGAATATTTAAAATACATTGATTTCAATATTAAAGAAGGAGACCCATTAAGAATCTAGTGTGTTTATTAATGAACACAAGCTGACAACTGTCTTACTCCAGGCATATGGAGGTATTATATTAAATACTCAGTGAGTTTCTTTTAAGTTAAACCTGGAAAGAAAGGTTTTTTTATAAGTAGAATGTTCAATAGACACAAAAGTAATAGCAAAAGAAATCAATTAAAAAACAAATTCTGATGAAATTTTAATGTAGTTGCTTTATTCAGTAAATTATTTTGAAATATATGCACTTTAGAATGATATTCTTGCTTGCTTTGAATTGTTATATGTTTAGATATATATATATATATATGTGTGTATATAATGCATAATTAGACATTTAGAAAACATTGCTGGTTATTAAATTTTCTATGGAGGCTTACAGTTTTGTTTTAAATGTGTTCACTTCAGAATGATATTCTTGCTTGCTTTGAGTTATCCTAGGGAAATACTGCTTGAAAAACTACATTGGCTCTATATACCACTTTTCTAAAGGTAAATGGTGGTCCATCCACATGTTTGTTAGTCTAAGACCAGAGTGCAAGTATTAATTTGACACACTTGATGTTTGGCTTTGATTTTTTTCTCAAATAAATTCAAATTGTATATAAATAAATTAGGTGTTTTTTGTATTTATTGTGTTGCTTTCTCTGTAAATTCTGGTACTATAGTACATCAGACAAAAGTTAACTGTTGTAAATCCATATCAACCTATTTATTATTCAAGTGTATTATTTTCTTAATAATTAAGTTTTTGTTTTGGGCTTTTCTATTAGAATAGAATATTTCAAATAATTAAGATATTTAAACAGTATAAAAGTGTATAATAAACTTGCAACAAATGTGGAAATAGAAGGTCACTAGCTATGCCTCTCTGATTACAATATGCTCTATTGGTAGCATGAAGGTAAAAGATGACATAAAAAATGTTTGGAGTGTTTTTGAATGGGTAGTTAGTGCTGTAGGTCTCCATGTTACACAAGGTGATATCATCTGTGAAGCATACAGGGAGTTTGATAACTTTCTTGGTGCTGTACAAGTAAGTGTATAGACTGTGCAGCCAAAATATAATTCTATATAATATTAGACTATTCAGGAATTTATATATCCATTATTGCTTACTTAAATGCTAGAAAGTTCTCCAGTATCAGTATCTTAATGATCATTTGTACATGCATCTTATTAAGTATCATGAAGCTGCCATAGTAATACTTCTTTGAAGTTTTCTTTCATAAAAGGCCCCTCGGTGTGAATGTTGTGAGGGGACCAACCAGGGAAGGATTTGTACTTTCAGTTTACCTCCTCTGGGATCTAAATATCCACCCATGTGTTTGCTGTGTGGGGTGACCCATAAAGGGGAGGAGAGGACTCTGGTGGTTGAGAGGTCCAAGCCTCAAACACTATTTTAACTTTGAATTCCTGTAAGTAGGCAGCTTTGGGGTGGTCCACCTTGGGTCAATTGGCTGGTCCACTTGGGCTTGGGTCAACCAAGAGCCAATGCTGGATGTTCTTAACAGGTGTTGTGGATATTGTATCTGATGCTGTTGTTTGAGTATAATGCTCACAAAACCCTAGCATTGCTGCAGTGTCCTTATTTGGCATTGTAGTGCATACCCTCATAGGGCTCCATGGTGGGTGAGGTCAGTGGGCACTGATATATTCTTTTTTTATTATGGATCCTCCAAATAAAAACTTGAATAAAACAGTGAAAAAACAGTCCCTAGGTAAATGGCATGCTCCCTGATATTACAGTGGTAAGTCTAAGGATTTACGATGCTAAAATCAGGAGTTTGATTCCCCTCAGTGGGCTCAGCAGATAGCCTGATGTGGCTTTGCTATAAGAAAATACACACATAGGTAAATGACCATGACTTGAAGATTCTGAGCAGCAATCTTCAACATCTGTAACACCTGTACCTCATTTTCTCATACTACATTCTCTTTCATACAAATCTTTAGGGCAAATGTCTCCCTTTTTCATTCAGAAGGGACTAGAGAGACTTTCTGGCTCTCCAGAGTTAGTCAAAAAGCTCAACACAGTGAACTCCTCTTGCATTCAAAGGTGATTTGGGATATACCTATTGAGGTTACACCTCATGCTACTTTGAATTTGTCACACGGAGTTATTGTTGAGAGGTATTTGAAGAACATCCTGAGTCAGAGATTCTCACTGGTTTCTCCACCCAAGTAGTTTCTGCAGTGAGGCATATCTCGACTCGCAAAGATGGGATTATGATGCTGACCAATGTCCTAATTTAAACATTTACATCACTGCATCCACCTGCCACAATCAAGGCAGGTTATCTTAATTGCAAGGTATGGCCATACATTCTAGACCCTCTCAGATGTTTCCAGTGTCAGCAATTCAGTCACTTGAAGATATCATGTCATGGTTCCTTGACATGCGCTCTTTGTGGTGGCAAGGCAATGTGAAATGCACCAGTTGCAATGGCTCTCACTGTACTACTTTCATTCTTTCCCTAAATGGTTGGAAGAAAAAGAGGTGCAGCATTTGAAAATGATTCAAAACATTACTTATCCTGAGGCTTGAAAGTTGCTGTCCACCACTTCATCTCAAACGTATGCTGCTGCACTTCCTTCCACTACTACAGTAGAAGTGCAGACAGATTTCTCTGTGCCTCCAAAAGAATCATTCTCAAACCAAATGAAAAGTCTTTTGACCTCTGTGGTTAAAAAAGTTGATGAATCAATGTCAACACCCATCTCTGCCCCCTAACATATATTCCAGCAAACCCCAAGATCCATTTCCTTTGGTTCTGAGTACAGGTATTTCCTCAGGTACATCTTTTTATCCTACCTCAAGATGCAAAATGATCCTTCATTCATGCCCTCAGTCACTGGAAACCTCTTCCAGCAACAAAGACATGCCCATTCGACCCAGGGCAGGATCTATGGAGGTCGACAGAACTCCCTCGAATAAAGACAATAAAGAACAAAAACGTGGTCATAAACAGAAGGGCTCTCCACTCAATTCACCTACACATAAATAAAAATGGTCACCTTGATACAATGAAACTGTTGAGGCTTACGTTCTAATGTGGATGACATTAAAGCACTGATTGCTTCCTACCATCCTATATGTGTTTTCTTACAGGAAACATTTCTGAAACCTGCTGATACAGTCACCTTTTGGTAGTTTTCTTTGTACAGAAATGGCAGACTGTGTGATGGAAGAGTACATGGAGGGGTGGCACTGTTGGCTTATCAGCATGTGCCCATCCTGTCCTTCCCACTTGACACACCCTTGGAGTACCATCACTATTTGTTCTCTCTACCTGTCTCCTGGAGAGACCTATGATCAATCAGCCCTTGATGCTCTCATTGAACAGTTTCCGTCTCCCTTTTTAACACTGGGCGACTTAAATGGACATCATCCCTTCTGGAGAAATACTGATACTGATGAGAGGGGTTGCTCCTGAGAGTGTATGATGTCTGATCACAACCTTTCTCTTTTTAATACTGGTTATTATTCTTATTTTCATGCATCTAGTCAGTCCTTTACTGTTGTTGATTTCTCAATTTGCTCCCCTTCACTATTCTCCCACTTTTTATGGATGGTTAACAATAACCCAAAAGGCAGTGATAATTTTCCTATAATTTTGAGAGAGATTGGATGTGGTCAATGCCACCTGCCCCACGTACCCCAGTGGAAGCTGTATGATGTGAACTGCCATTGTCTTTAAGCCATCAGTAGACCACTGTGTGGCAGCAGTAACTGACTGTATTATACAGGCAGCTGCTCATTGTATTCCTAAAACCTCGACACATTTTCCATGATATCCTCATTCATGGTGGAATCCTGCCTGCCACATGGCACAGAAGGCTCAAAGATGGGCTTGGGATATTTTTAGGTATTCCACACTGAATCACAGCAGGCCTGTGCACATACTTGGCAGGTAAGATGTCGAAATCAGAAGGAATCTTGAATTAAATTCACAACCAGCATCTCTTCTACCACCAGTTCCAAAGCCTTATGGGACAAGATTCAAAAGGTCAGTGGGTAATATAATTCTGTCTCCTTCTTGATCTTGCTCTCTGATGGCCAAGAATTAGCTGACACCTGGGAGCATTGACGATACTCTAGGTGAAAGCTTTTGCCAGGTATCTAGCACTTCTGCTTCATCCTCCACATTCTTAGCCATTAAGACTCTGGCAGAGTAGTCACCTCTTTCCTTTCAAGCTGATTATCTGTATGATTATACTTGCCCCTTTACATTGCTAGAACTCAAAATGACCCTTCATCGGTTGGACCTGACAATGTACACTATGAATTGCTGTGCCATTTATCTCCTACTTCTCTTGCTTTTCTTCTGATTGTTTTAAACTGGATCTGGCAGAAGAATGTTTTTTTCTGATGCCTGGTGCCAGGCTATTGTCCTACCTTTCTTTAAGCCTGGGAAGGATCCCAAGATTCCCTCAAACTACCATCCAACTGCTTTGACGAGCTGTCTCTGTAAGACCTTAGAAAGGATGGTTAATGCTCGTGTGGTTTGGTTCCTTGAATGAAACAGTCTACTCTCACCCACCCAGCATGGGTTCCGATGACAGCATTCCACCATGGACCACCTGATTTGAATTGAAATGTCAAGCAGAGAAGCCTTTCTCAAATAACAACATCTTGTATCAATATTCTTTGACATTGAGAAGACTCATGATACAACATTTATATGGGTTACCTTGCCATTTGTCCATTTTTATTAATTTTTAATGAACAGATGATTCCATGTTTGTGTGGGTTTTACACTTTTCCGTTCTTTTCTACAAGAATGTGGAGTCCCTCAGGTCTGTCTTTTGAATGACACACTTTTCAGAATAAAGATTAATGCCGTCACTGAACAACTCCCTCTTACTGTTGCAAACGGGCTCTATTTCGAAAACTTTAACATCTCATGTCAGTCGTCGAACATGAGGTACATTCAGCTTCTCTCTTTCTAAAACCGTTTGCATGCACTTTTGCCACCAATGGGCTTATTTTTGAAGTTATTCTTACTAGACTACTCATTGGTCACAGTTTTTTAACTCATTGTTTTCTTTTATCTGGGACTGATGCACCAATGTGTTGTCTGTGTAACACTCAGGTCACAATAAGCCACATTTTACTGTCTTGCCATTGTTATGACTCTCATCAACAGCACCATTTTAAACATGTTTTGTCCCAAGGTTTATTCGTAACATTATACAGTGTTATTGGTGATGGTGACACTGTACACTTTAGAAATATTTTTAGTTTTTTAAAGGCCATTGATCTTTTTAATGCTATTTAAGTTTTTTTAATTTATACACTAGATCTTTTTTAATGTGATTCCCTTTTAAGATTCAAAGTACACCTAGTTCGATTTGAAATTGGAAAATGGCCATTAAGTCAAATAACTTGAAACCAGGACTGGAAAGGCCAACCTTAGGTGACTAACGCTGGTGTTTGAACTTACCCATTAGTCATCCTGGTGAGTTATGATAATTACAATTATGCTACAGAAATTCTTGTGCAACTTGTAGTACTGTGATTTTTCTCTCACTGTTGTAGACTAGATGTAAAATTGGATTTAGTGTTATTTATGTTTTTAATTAAAAAATTGAACTTTGTTTTGTTTTGCCTTAATTTCCTTTTATGAATTTTAATAATTTTACTTTAATTTTAACTTTTTACCAGATGTTTGGTGCAGATAGCCTGGTTGCTTTGCACCATAAAACACCAAACCAAACAACCAACTTTTATAAAAGGATGATTCTTGGATTAAGTTGTGTTAATTCTTTGTTCAGATGATAACACATAATTCATCAAGGAGGAGTAATAAATTCATATACTTCTTTGTACTGGTAATATTGTTTGTTTAATTAATCTAGGTGTCATAATTATTTGTTCAGATGTCACCAAAGAGAAACAGCAGATCTTTACAGTTTTGTTAACTAGTGTGGTAATCTGATTGTTGAATCAGTTGTGTTAATGCTTTGTTTGGATTAAAAAGAAGCAACAGATACTTACAGTTCTACATATTAATGTAGTTTTAAGAGAAATGAGGATAGACTAATAATTTTAGCAAAATACTGAACAGCTATTAACACCATTATTATAGAACTTTGAGTGAGAAAAACACAGGCTTAAGAAGTTTTGATATAAAATATTAATTTTGGTTCTCAGTTTGCTACTGAAGAAGGAAGGTCCACCTTTTGAAAGTGCTTGGGTTATAGGTTTTTATCATTTTATATAGCTTTGAGATTATTATTTAAATTACTGTTCTGTATATTTAGAATCATCAGTTAAGTATATCACAGTTATGAACATTTATCATAAAATCTGTAACACCTCTTAAACTTAAAAAATTGTTATTTGTTGTATTTAAAATCAGTTTTCAAAATAAACTAAACATGCTTCTAGCTGATACTGTCATGAACACTGAAAACATTATATTCCTGAAGTTTACAAATTAAATGTTAATATAAAACATATTTCTAAATAATTTTTTCTGTCATGTGATATACCGGATACTTATTTTGTTTAAAAGTATTTCTTTGTGATGTCCAAACACAATGTTTGTGGTATTTTAAGAAATAGAAATTCAAATTTACAACATTAGCAAGCTAGAATATAAAATAAGAACCTCCTATTTTATGTATTGTCTGAGATATATTTAGAAAATCAAACAAGTTGGTTCTGCCACCTCTGTATGAAGTATTTATAACCAATCAAAAGTTCAGAATTTACCTTACATGATTTTTCAGCTTTTGGAAAGTGTCTTGATGAGTAAACCCATTTTTCTGTTGTAGACATTAAAAAAAATTATGTTGTTTTACATATTACATTTGCACAACTCAAAAGACTTAACAGATTGTGGCAAGTGAGTACAAATTTTGTAAGTAGAAAAGATCATTGTTTTCTGTATTTCTTTATATACTGTTCTGAAATTTAAAGATTTATTTGTAAATAGTAATAATAATATATATACATGTGTAATATATTACAACTGAAATATAATTGTATTCTACAAAACACTGGTCCTCTAGAACAACGGAAAGATAGTTGCAATTATTAAAGGCCAGTTTTATACTCTTTAAAACCAGCTGCGGTTGCATGTGGCTCACTGATTTGTGTATTAAAAATTGTTGTAACATAACACACTCAACCCTTTGTATTATTATACTTTGGATATTTAACTTAGTTGAAAAATGGCAGTTATAATAAGTTAAACTACTTTATGAGGTTTGAGGTACATTTGATATTTTTATTGTCTTACAGAGAAATATTGAAGGTGATAAATGAATAGAAGGAGCGGTTGTATCATGATTTAAGATTTCTGCATCTGTATAAAGTAGTTGTGACAGTTTTTCTTGTATTTCTTATAAAGTATAATTAAGTTTTTTTATTTTTCACAGGATATCTTTTACTCATTTATAGCTATCATGGTAATGATCACATCATCCTGAATATTTAAAATACATTGATTTCAATATTAAAGAAGGAGACCCAATAAGATACTAGTGTGTTAGTTAACGAACACAAGCTGACAATTGTCTTGTTTAATTGCATATTGCAGGTATTTGTATCTGTTGTGAGAATATAATATTATCTTGTAATGTTTTACATTTATTATTTACCTTTGAAACATGTTACTGGAGTGATTACATTAAACATTTGTAAACACATGAATATTTCAAATTTTGTTAAAAGTTATAGATCCAAAGTCTGAGAAATTGTTACTCAGGACAGAGACAGATTCAAGATGTTGTAAGGTTACAACTAGATCTTTACTAGCACTGGTGATAAATTTATATTATTTTCATGGTTTAATTTACCTATAACTACACTACTATTAACTTCAATAACAAAAGACTACCAGTAGCTCATTTGAGTTGTGATAAGTGGTTTGAAATGCTTTGTCCTTATTTCTGTTAATATTAAAGTGATTTATATAGAAAATAACAGTTTATGATACACATTTAAAATTTATACTTACAAAACAATGATAAACTCTACACTACATGTTTTCATTTATTAATGCCTTCACTTATACTGATGTAGCACTTGCATTTTTGCTCATCTTGATAATCAACAAAATAAAAAATCATCTAATAAGTAATCTAACTTCAAAACTATGAAAAATTGATTCTGTAACAATGTTATAAAAGCCACAAGTTTCACAAACAATATTAACTAATGAAAAACAAAATATCAAAGTCTGGACAAATTGTTAGTGCCTAAAAAAAAACCAAGCCTTGAAAATTTACACTGTCAATGTTTAATTAATGTTCTATTTGTTTATAAATAATTAGTTACAATGGTAAATACTTATTCTTCACACATACAACATGTTTATCTTTACCATTAAATACAATATTTTTATAATATTAAGAAATAGAGAAGTGTGAAGGTGATGAAAACTTTCATTACGATACTTCTGCTCACGTAAAACTTTTCTTTATTATTACTGATCTGTATATGCTCAAGGATTTTACTTTCCACTATCTTCCATACTTTCACCTTTGTTCATGTGTCTAACATGGTTGAGCTATGCTGTATCATGTAAATAATCATGCAACAACCTTCTACTGATAGGAATGTGACACCCACTTATGCAGGTAGCACTTCCTGATTTATAGTTTAACTTCTCATTAATTTGTCACTCAAGTGTTTAGACTTATTACTTGCCATGCTTTGAATTTTCAAATTTTGCTTAACTTTGTTCATAGTTTTGAACTTAAGTGTTTGGTATTTAACTTGCAACTTTCAAAGTCTAAAAGCACTAATGTGAGAATTGAATTTACTTCATGAAATTCTTTGATTACCAAGATTTTTCATTTTGAATTATGTACTCATTTCATATTCAGTTATGAACTTACACTTTATTGTTATGACTTCTTCAACTGGTACTAGTATTTGTACCCACAGGTGACCTTTATTGACAGAACATTTGGTACTCAGTGAAATAAAGTCATTCCTGCAGTGTAGGGGTTCTGCTGACTATCAGTCTTTCTTCCTTAATCCAGGATGTTAGATTAGAGGATGAAGACATGACAGGCTTTTTATGTTTTGTACTTTCATTTTTATATGACACACATCCTTTTTCTGAATACTGTATGTCCTCTCCCATTCATGTAATCTTAAATGCCCATACTTTGGTCTGTCATTCAGATTCAAATTCTGTAGATTCTTTAATCCAAGTTTGGTTTCAGACATAGATATTTCATATGTAGAGTATATCCATCTTTGTTTATCTTTAATCACCTGCAAATGTTACTTCACATTTTCAATTTGTCTGATGCTATCTATCATTCCTCTGAGAGGTTTTTGAAAGGTGGTCATTCTCTTTTGTTTTTTGTGGTAGCCCATTTGTTTTCTTTAGCTCCTATGTTGTTTGGATTTGTTGGGTAGATACATCCTCTTGACATGTATGAATTCACTATAGATTTACACACTTTTGTTCTTCAATCTGAATCAATTACAAGATATTTTGTTTTTCATTTGCTGGGCCACCTCCGTTTTTCTGTTGGGTGGTCAGAGCTTTTGATAGATTCTCCACTCCAAGGAAGTATAGTTACATTAATACAAGGACAAATCACATTCTCTAGCTCCATCATGGACAGTAGCCTCCTGGCACACTCAACTGTTTGTTGACAGTAGATATGTTTCATTTGACTCCAACTCAATGTTTGGTTGATACTGAGGTTTTTTAAACTCCTACTTCAACTGTTTCCAGTTCGTCTCCAGTCCATGAGACCATCAGTTTAAAAAGCACAATCCTGCTTGAAAGGTTCTGTTACATTTGGGGACTTGTTTTGGAAACTCTTATCCCCCAAGATCTGGCCCACATGATAATTCTTTATGAATTAAATATAATTAATAGCAACTTGCTAGAGAGCCCTTGGATTCTCCTATTTCCCTTTTCTTCCTTCTTCAAACAGAACTTAATGGCTAAACAGACAACACCACAGTTGGAGTACCTCTTCTACCTACTAGACTAGATTTACAACTTTTTACAGGTCAGGTTGGAGGGGTTGACCTGGATGCATGAAAATTATCTGGTCAGTTGTCCAAGGTCAAGTCCAAGTTTCATATCATTCTCCTGGAACAGAGATATAGTGTATAGGCTCTCTTTAGATGCATTCTGAAAAGAACTAATCTTGGCAATGTTACACCAGATCAGCATGTGATTCCAGCTTTATGTTAGGGGAGGTAAGGTATCATGTTAGAAATTATAATTTTCTTGTGGAGTAAATATGTTTCCAATAAATAGTTACCTCTCTTTACACTTCCCACCCTTCATTCCCACTTGGTGCTTTTTGTTATTGGTACCAAATCTCCAGGGAGAGGAAGTTGCCTGAGAAGGGTATGTCACACTCCTGTTGGAAGAGGGTATTTATATGATTGTTTACATACTACAGCACAGCTGATTCACATTAAACATGTAGGGGTAGATGGGAGTATTAAGACTAGTGGTGAATGAAACATTTGAGCATGTGGAGGGTAATAATAATTGAGAAAAGTCTTTATGTTAGAGTAGGTAAGTATCTATAAGAAGTACATTAACTGTACAGGAAAATCAAACAAGATGGTTCTGTTCATCTCTTCTGTCTTTGAAAATGCTTGTTTACATTTACTTACTTCACTCTATGATGTGTTTATAACCAATTGAAAGCTCAGATTTTCTCCTACATGATTTTTTTTGTTTTTGAAAAGTGTCTTCATAAGTAAGCCCATTTATGTTGTTGTAGACATTCAGTGAAAGGTAAGATGAATAGTGTTTGAAAAAATAGTTTTAAAGGTACAAATACAGTTCAATTAATAAGAACAGTTATTTACAGTGGTACTGATATAGTAACTTATAATATTCTTTACTTCAAAATGTGTATATAAAATTGTTTACATACTCCACTTGTAAGATTTGGTAAGGCTTAGGAAATTGTTGCAAGTGAGCACACATTTTGAAAGTAGGAGAAATCATTGTTCTCTATATTTCTTTACTGTTCAGTGTTTTAAGAGAACTAGAAATTTTAAGATACATTTGTAAATAATAATAATACACACATGTGTAATGTATTGCAACTGAAATGTAATCTTATTCTACAAAATAATAGTCCTCTACAACATAGGAAAATAGTTTCACTTATTAAAGGCCAATTTTATATTTTATATCAGTTGTGGTTGCATGTGACTCATGGATTTGTGTATTAAAATTGTTGTAATTGTATTATTATACTTTGGACATTTAACTTAGTTGGAAATTGGCAATTATAATAAGTTAAACTAGGTTATGAGGTTTGTCACATTGACTTATCAATGACTTATGTTGATTTAAATATTATACACTAAACCAGTAGTTAAAAAAGGAAATTTCAAACACTAAGGTGTTGAAATTACATCTTCAGATACCACATGTCTACTGAGTGACCTAAGTATCATGATACTCATTTCAATTTCTGTGACTTGAGGCTAGATTAGAAAATTTTATTAATTACACAATATTTTATTCAGGCTTGTTTGATTGTTTGTGTCATTATTACTTGTAATACAAGACATACTTCAAGATTAGGGATTGGTGTGAGCTGATAATTTGTGTTTAGTATGTACAATAGAACTTGTTGGTTTAAGTAATTAGGAAGCTTTCATTGTGACTTAACATTGTGATGTGTGTTGTATTTTGGCTCATTTTCATTTTGCATACAAATACTTTTTCAAGCAATTAGAACATGGAAATAAAACTGACAATGAATAGTAGAATCATGGCAGCATATGTAAACCTCTGTAGTGAATGTTTTTGAATTACATGTACACTGCTGGCCAAAACCTTAAGGTTAATGAACATAAAGAAAAAATATGCATTTTGCATTGTTAGACTCAACCACTTATTTGAGTAGAGCTTCGAAAGGTGAAAATAAGAAAAGGGATAACTAAAAACCTTTTTTAACATTTAATAGGGAAAATATGAATACCATGCAATTAACCAAAATACTAGCTGGTCAAACATGTAAGACATACCAAAAAGAAGTCCTAAACAGGGTAGGAAATGCCCAACAAAAGGTCTTAGCAGTGAGTTGCATGGACGTCATTGAGAATAACTTCAAACATTCCCTTTGGCATGGTCGATATAAACATTTGCAGAAGGCTGGCTGGAATTTTATTCCAAGTGGTGTAGATGGCTTTACAAAGATCATACATTTTTTGGAATTGACATCCATTTCTATGGACTTTCCTTATCAACCACCCCCAAACATTTTAAATGGGGTTCAGCTAGGGCAAACACGCTGGATGGTCCAAAAGAATCACGTTATTAGCCATGAAAAAGTCCTTTGGCCTGCAGGCTGCAGCATTGTCCTGCTGAAAGATCCAGTCATTTCCACACAAGTAAGGGCCTTCAGCCAATAAGAATGCTCTCTCTAACATGCCAATGTGGCCAGCTGCTGTTTGATGCCCCTGTATAACCTGATGCTCCATTGTTCCATGGAAGGAGAAAGCACCCCAGATGATGATGAAACCTCCTCCACTGTGTCATGTAGAAAATGTCTCTGGTGAGATATCCTTATCGTGCCAGTAATGTTGGAAGCCATCTGGACCATCCATGTTATATTTTTTCTCATCAGAGAACAAAACCTTCGTCCACTTTTCTACATCCCATTTTTGGTTCTTTTCAGCAAAGTTTAACCAAGCTGTTTTATGGTGTGGAAGAAAGCGTGGCCTTTCAAGACGTTTACGGTTTATAAAGCCTTTCTTTCGTAGATGCCATCTTATTGTTTTTGAGCTGCATTCTGTGTCCATAAGGGCCTTAATCTGGTTAGATGATCAGCTGGTGTCTTGCTGGACAACCTGTCGAATCCTCCTGCTCAACACCAGCAAAATTTTCGTGGGCCTACCACTTGAAATTCTCATTCCGTATCCCTCAGGGTCTTTTAAGAAATTTGCCAAAGCAGTTTCACTATGCCCAATCTCACTAGCGATGGTACATTGAGAGAGATCTTGCTTTTGCAGCTCGACAATTCTGCCACATTCAGACTCAGTCAAGTTTTTAGCCTTTGCCATGTTTTTACCCAATGTAACACAGGAGATGTCAGTGGGATGTGTTGACAACACTAATATTTGAACACAAATGACTAAATTGCATTACCTATTTACTGATTAAGGCTTTGTTTCAGTATGGTCTTAAAATTTTGACCAGCTAGTATTTAGGCTAATTTCATAGTCTTCACATTTTCCCTATTTTTCTTTAGTACTAGATGAGTCAATAGATGTTAGCGACACAGCACAGTTGATATTTGGGTTTGATATGTAACTTCAGATCTTCAAGTGAGGGAAGAAATACTTGGCCTTTGTGGATTACATGATCGAACATGTGGAAAAACATATCTGAAAAATTTCTTGAAATGTGAAAAAAATTCAATCTGGATTTAAAAAACTGGTTTCTGTCACAACAGGCAGTGCTCCTGCAATGATTGGGGCAAAATTAGGATTTATTTATCTTCTGAAGCAGCATTTAATTGAAAATAATGTGAAGTCCATGCTGCCATTCTTTCCATTGCATTTTGCAACAAAAATTTATGTGCTCAGATCTATAAAAGTGATTGAAAATTTTGATGGACATTGTTGTAAAAATCATGAATTGTATTAGAAGTGGAAGCTCTCTCATCCATCGACAGTTTGTTGAGTCTGAAGAAAAGCAGTGACTGTAATTTTGATCATCTTACTGATTTTGCAGATTTGAGATGGTTAAGTAGAGGAAAAGTTTTTGAATGATTTACTTCCTCATTTCCTCAAACAAAATAGCATCTTGTCAAAAAGGGTAAGATTGAAAATTTCCCTGAAATTGAAACTTTGTCATGGCAGTGTGATTTGCACTTTCTGTGCAACATGATGGTTAACTTGAATAATTTGAATACAAATCTTCAGGAAAGAGGTAAAATAATAAGTGAGCAATCACAGTCTATTCAAGAATTTTATTAAAGCTGAACCTCCTTGCAGAACAATTATAAAAGAATGATTTGACACATTTTGCAAATTTGAATAGTTTTCTAGAAGATAGTAAGGGCTATGATTTCTCTGATGCTAAACTGGATCAAAATTCTATCTTAAAATTTTGAATCACGTTTCTCTGCACATAAAAATTTGAAATTGATATTTGAATTTTTGCATAATCAATTTCAATTTGACTTACGAAATTTCATCTTTATTGTCTTTGAATAAGTGTGGATTTAAAGACGAGATACTTACTCTGCAAAATGTAGAACACATAAAAGGTAAACAAAAATGTTCTATCAGAGAGATGTGCCTTACTATTCTGATAAATGAGAGTCTTCCAAATTTAAAGATAGCAATTTCAAAATTATTTTCCACGTTTGGATCGATATGGGTATGTGAATCAACATTTTCTATGCTAGATTTTGTCAAGTCTGGATACAGATCTTGGCTTACTGACATAAATTTAGAGGCAGAGCTAAGATACTCACTGAGCATAGATATTAAGCCAAATTTCATGAAACTTGATGATGAAACCCCATCAATTTTCACAATGAAGGTTAGTTGAAATGCAATTATTTTGATTAAACTGATATCTTTTTTTTTTTAATAGTGTTGCAAACGTTGTTTTCATTAGCCACAGTTGTGGCCACTATGAAAAATAAGTTGCCCACTCCTGCTCTAGAGTACCATATAATCTTACAATTTGTTTTTTATTAGGGATAGTAAACTTGAAAATACACAAATAGATACTGTTAAAAAACAATCTAATCATAAAATATTAATGTGGTTCACTCTATTTTAATATTTCGTATAATACAAATATATAATATATATATATCAACAGACGAGAAATATGACTTGTCACATCTGAAACTTGTTACTCTGAGATCTACACCAACAAACCATTATACAAGTGATCGCGAAGAACGACCCTTTATTTACACGCTATGTACAATTCCTTAACAAAGTTTAAAAGATAAATTTTCATTTTTATTACATTACTTTTAACATCTGACTTTTCCCACTGTTAACCCTCACTTATAAGTTTTATATTTCTGCCATTTTCCTTCTCTCGCTTTCGTCATTTCATTACGACAATTGATTCACCAGTATTGTTACACCTCCAACCAATAAAAACTGTGAAAAGCAAGATTAAAATAGAATTATAATATTATTGAATATTTGTGTATAATAACTAAGGAGTTAAGTTATTGAAGTATAAACGGAACTGTGGGAAGAAAAAAACAAAATGTTATAGTAGAAAGTTTCTCACCTTACATTCTACGGGTACTTCGACCAGTATAAATTTAGGTATAAAGTTTTGTATAAATATTTTAATTGTAAATTCATATAAGGTCATTCGATAAATCTGAATTAAATTATTGAAATCAGAAACAAAAGTTAGACAATTAGTATATATCATTTACGTTACTCTAAACCCTGCGAGAGGCTTAGTAATTAGTGTTAGTAATTTAGATAGCGTTATTCTGAAAACTTAGAAAAAGTGAAGGTTTTCTGAGAAAAAAGAAAGATTCTTTTTACATCAAGTACTGCAGGGGAAAAGTGTTCGGATTGTGCTGATACAAACTAATTTTTTTATCTATTAAATATGGTACTTTTTATTGAAAAAAGTTTTTCTTTTAAACTTTATTTCTTAAAACTATATACATTGGATTTAAGTGGTGGAAAAGAGAAATGAAGACCTTTAACTAGGACTAATTTATACTGATTATTTATGTTACAATGAACTTAGGTTAACAATCAGGTCGCTAGGAATGAACGCTATTAGTCAATCAATTCAGCCTCAAATTTTGAACATGTTCACGTCGAGGAATTTGTCTTCGGTCCATTGGTTCCTCTTGTTTAGTACATCGATATAATCAACGCTGTTAACAACGATCTTAAGGTAAGTAGAGTACACATTGAACTGTTTCAGTAAGTTGTCTGTTCTGTCGATGTTTCGTTCGAAATGCTTAATCCAACGCTTTGCTCCACCAAACATGTTCGCCCACTATTCGTTTTTTTTTGTTTTTTTGTAGATGAGTGGTTGGTGTGTCGTGATCTTTAATGCCTGTATTCTTTCACTGCTAAATAACGGACGTCAAGCGTAGATAACCCTCGTGTAGCTTAGAGCCAAATTTAAAACAAACCAATAGTCTCTTTAGAGAAATTTGATAAGCTAACGAAAATTTCGGTTTAGTTCTTTAAATTGGAGAAACTTTGGAATAACCTAGAAGCTTGCATTCTGAAAGAAAGCAAATGTTAAGGTTTACTTTTTAAGTCCCATTTTGCAGAGGCACGACCTACAGGCAACAGTTCTTTTACTTATGGTCAAGTCAGGGCATTAGCAATCGGTGTGCTCGAAGGAAAACGATGTATGACGATTAATAGGATAACTATATTGGAGATGAAGAAACAATTTCATGTAACAACAGGAACAGAGATAAAGTTTACGGAATTCTACAGATTCCATCTTCATTACTTTAAAGCAAAATAAAAAAAAAAAATACATCATTTCTAACTGAAAAACTAAAATACATTGCTGAAACAACGATAATTTAATCAATACAAAAATACATAGAAAGTAAATTACTAACAATAAAACATGTACATATTTTAAGTGGTACAATTTTAATGAAGGTAACATGATATTCGGTGTTGGTTAAAGTTGTTTGATGTGGATGGTTTCTTTAAGTACTAATTCCAGATCAGTGTTATCCCTGCAAAGAACATTGATATTTTATAGTTCGTGTCCTGTTTCTTCACTATGTTGGTGTATAATCGAAAACCATGTGTTACTCAACTCTATGTGTATTTTCATGAACAAACCATATTCTATTAACTTTTACTACTAGATGGCGTTGGGTTGTATCAATGCAACAGCAATTATAGTATTCACACATGAAAATATGGAGAAGCCATGAACAAAGATAGATACAGATGTCTTTTTAGTCAGAAGAATTACCATGTACATGATATAGGGTTAAACATCAACTGGAACTAAAACATAATTTGTGAGTTATAAGAAAAAAGCAACTACCTGTCACCATATTGCTCTGTGCTCTTCGTTTTTTAACCTATCATTTTACTTCAGTTTTTTTTTATCCTACCATGACTTATAAGCATCTATCAGATGTTGAGTGCACACTCACCTATCAAATTTTAGACTTTAAGTAAAAATAATTATAAATCTATACAAACAGTTTTACTCAGAATTTATAATTTTGTAACATTTATTCAGTGTAAGTCACAAAGAAGTATGAAATTCATTCAGACTTTCATGTTTGTTTTCATGTGAACTTTGACCAGATTCTACAGTAGACAATTTACTTATTCATTTTTAACGTTTAATCCCAAAGCATGTGGATGTGTTTGTTAACAGTGGTCAATTTATTATTGATTTTTAACCCCTAATCCCAAAGCATATAGATGTGTTTGTTAACAAATCTTTATTGCTTGATAGACTGAACAACCACCAATGAAGACCAACTTTCAAAGTAGCTGTAGTCAACATCTGAATGTGATTGGACAGAGAACATTATGTACTTTTTTTTATGTATACTGTGAACCTTGTTGTCTGCCCATCCGTTCATCTGTCTCCTGTTTATGACGGCCACTTTTCGTGTTGAGTGTGAAAAGCTACTGATGAAGGCAAAGTTGAACATTAACTATTTAGATAACAGTAGAACAGGTATGAATAATGTTGACAACAAACAGGATATTCGACACTAACTTGTTATGAATTAATAACTCTATTATTCACATGGCCAAGCGTGTTAAGGTGTGCGACTCGTAATATGAGGGTCGCGGATTCACATCCCCGTCGCACCAAACATGCTCGCCCTTTTAGCCATGGGGTCATTATAATGTGATGATCTATTTGTTGGTAAAAGAGTAGCCCAAGAGTTGGCGGTGGGTGGTGATGACTAGCTGCCTTCCTTTTAGTCTTACACTGATAAATTAGGGACGGCTAGAGCAGATAGCCCTCGAGTAGCTTTGCGTGAAATTCAAAAACAAACATCATTCACATATCAACATGTGACAGTAACAGTATGTTACTGTTGAGTGGTTCTTATACAAATGTGGAACATCAAACAGAAAACCAAAACCCATTTAACACACTTACTCTAGAGTGTCACACTATCTTACAGTTTGTTTTTATCACTGCTAGTAAATTATTATCCTTTTAACTTTAAATGTTTGTTTCTCAACAGCATCTATTTGTGTACTTTAACCTAATTATAAAACATTTTGTGGTTCTTTCTATTTTTATATTTCATGTAAATCTTCAGATGACCAGTACGACTTTTCTCATCTCAAACTTGTTGCTCTGAGATCTACATTAACAAACTGTTATACACGTGAGCGTAAAGAACAACCCTTTATTTACACTATGTACAACTTCTTAACTATGTTTAAAGGAGGAATTTTCGTTTTTATAACTCTTCTTTTAACATCTTCTAACTTTTCACACTGTTATCCCTCACTTTTCAGTTTTATATTTCTGTCATTTTCATTCTATTTCGCTTATGTCATTTTTTTACAAAACTGATTCACCAGTATTGTTACACCTCCAATCAATACAAACTGTGAAAGACAACAATAAAATGGAACTACAATATTAGTGAATATTTTAACAAGACAATGTTAAGTAATTAACATTTTATATATGATAAACAAAGGAATGTTATACGTATCGTATTAATTTTTATAATTGTCTGAATCTAAAATACCAAAAGTGGGAATTTTTAAATAGATTTTTGTTTGTGGTGCCATTTGATAAATATGCCATAATGTATTTATTGTTTCAGTAGATAGATATAGATATAAACGCCATATTATAGTAAGATTAGAAAATATGACGTAATTCTATATATTGGATTTACAAAAAAATATATATCTTCATCATTATATCATGCTACAGTTGTTAATACATAGCCTATATTATGTTGTTGTATTATTAATTAACTTTGCTTTTTGTTCGTTATTTTATTAAAGTTTGTTAATTATAATTATATAACCCACAACAACAACTTAATATACTGTGATGGTTCACCTTGTGTCGTATCATCATTACTAAAATGTTTACGACAATTCATTTTCTAAATTCTCTCAGCTGTGTTTGGAACATTTTCTCACGTTGGATGACACTCAGTTAAGGAGCATTGATAATGTGGTGGAGTTTACAAGAATATGCAATATTTTGATTAAGTAGTCATTTTAGTTAAAATAACAATTTTAGGTAGGACTAATTTACACTATTTATGTTATAATTATATAGGTTGACAATCTGGTCACTAGGATGAAACTAGGATTAAATGCTGTTAGTCAATTCAGTCGCAAATTTTGGACATGTTCACGTCGAACAATTTGTCTTCGTTTCATTGGTTCCACTTGTTTAGTACATCGGTGTTAACAACGATCTTATGGTAAGTAGAGTACACATTGAACTGTTTCAGTAAGTTGTCTGTTCTGTTGATGTTTCGTTCGAAATTCTTGATCCAACGTTTGCTTTACCAAACATGCTCTCCCTTTATGATGCGTGACAGGGCGGTATACTGTTGCGGTCAATCCAATTATTTCCTTGTAAAACAGTGGTTGGTGAGTGGTGATCACTAGGTACTTTTCATCTTCTTCCAATGCTAAATAACCGACGGCTATAGCAGATAGCCCTCGTGTGGCATTTAGCCAAATTCAAACAAACCAATAGTTTTTTTAGACAAATCTGATAAGCTGACGAATTTTTCAAAATTTGGTTTTCTTCACTAAAATGGAGAAACTTTGGAATGATCTATCGAAATTTGCATTCTGAAAGAAAGCAAATTTCAAGGTTGACTTTTTTAACTTTAATGCCCCATTTTTCAGAGTCACAGCATACAGGCAACAATTCATTTACACATGGTCATAACAAAACATCAGCAATCAGTGTATTGAAGGAAAATGATGTTTGACGATTACTAGTATAACTATATATGAAGATGAAGAAATACTTTGATATAACAGAAGGGGACAGATATAAAGTTTTCAATATTTTACAGATTCCATCTTCAGTATTCAAAGCAAAATAAAAATACATAATTTCTAACTAACTAAAATACATAGAAAGTAAATTATTGACAATAAAAAAATGCTGAACATATTTCAAAATGTCTATTTTAATGACGACTGCATGATATTTGGTGTTGGTTAAAGTTGTTTGATGTGTATGGTTTCTTTATGTACTAATTCCAGATCAGTGTTATGCCTACAAAGAATATTTATATTTTAAAGTTTGTGGCCTGTTTCTTCACGATTTTGCTTTATAAACGAAAATCATTTCATGAACATTCCAATAATTTATTAACTCGTACAACTAGATGGCTTTCGGTTTTTGAATATAACAGACTTTACCGTCTTCACTCATGAAATATGGACAAGCCATGATTTTGTTTTGAATTTCGCACAAAGCTACTCGAGGTCTATCAAATCTAGTCGTCCCTAATTTAGCAGTGTAAGACAAGAGGGAAAGCAACTATTCATCACCACCCACCGCCAACTCTTGGGCTACTCTTTTATCAACGAATAATGGGATTGACCATCACATTATAACACTACCATCGCTGAAGGGGCGAGCATGTTTGGTGCGACCGGGATTCGAACCCGCAATCCTCGGAATTACGAGTCGGACACCTTAACACACTTATAAGTCAAGAAAAATCCCTTGCATATGATATGGTGTTAAACTAATCTGGAACTATAACATAATTTATGAGTTATAAAAAAGCAATTAACTATCACATATTGCTTTGTGCTTTTTGTTTTTTAATCTCTCTTTCTAACAGCCTCTTTCTTAACCCAACCTCGATTTGGGAGCACCTTTCAGATGTTGGGTGCACAATCTACATATCAAATTTTAAACTTTAAGTAAAACATAATACTAAATGTATAGTAACAGTTTCACTCAGAAATGTTTTAGACTCTTCAGTTTTGTAACATTCATTCAGTGCATGTCACAAAGAAGAATTGAAATCAATCTAGACTTTCATGTTTGTTACCTTCTAAACTCTGACGAGTTTCTCCAGTAGACAATCTACCTATTTTTTTTTTTACTAATCCCGAATCCTATTATTGTATTTGTTAACTAATTTTCATTTCTTTACATACTAATTACTCATGTCTCGTTTTTTGTACAATTTTCTTAGTGGTTTACCAACAACAATCATTTTATTTTACTCTTGTATGATATTAGAGAATGGATCTGCACAACAACCAATGAAGGCTGGCTTTGAAAGTAGCTTCAGACAATATTTGAATGTGATTAGACAGAGAACATTATGTATTACTTGCTTTATATATATCGTGAACAGTGGTGTCTCTCCATCAGTTTATCTCCTGTTTATGGTGGCCTTTCCTCCTGCTGAATTTGAAAAAGCGGATGAAGTCAAAGTTCAACATCAACTATTTAAAGAATGGTATAACGGGTATGAATATTGTTGGTAACAAACAGGATATTCTACACTAACTTGTTATGAATTAATAACACAGTAATTCACATATCAACATGATGTAACGGTATGGTATTGTTGAGTGGCTCTTAGCAGAACACTTTCTATACAAACATGGAACATCAAACATAGAAATCCAAAATCTTTTTAACACACTTTACTTGTATTTTTATTCTAACTTAGTTATTATTACTTGCATTATCTGGATTTAGAGACTTTGGAATATTTGTGGCATATTTGGAAAGCTGACCAATTGAGTTCAGTTCAGCTGCTCAGCACACAGTTATCCTGTCTATTTCTGACCTTTCACTGTATACTGCCTTACCTTTTGTCTCACCAGAACACTACAAATATGAGTTTTCAGTAACCAGAAGTCCCACTAGAGAACTCTAAACACGAGTTATAAGCAACCAAAACACTACAAACATGAGTTTTCACTGACCAAAAGTCTCACCAGAACACTACAAACATTAGTGTTCAGTTACCAGAAGTCCCACTAGAGAACTTCAATCATGGGTTATCAGTAAGCAGAAATCTCACCAGAGTAACACTATAACATGAGTTATCAGCAGAACACGATGAACATAATTTTTCAGTAACCAAAAGTGTCGCCACAACACTACAAACATGAGTTTTAGTAACGAGAAGTCCCACCAGAGAACTACAGGGATGATATATTAGTAATCGGAAGTACTACCAGAACACTACAAACATGAGTTATCAATAACCAGAATTTTCACCAGAACTCTTGAAACATGACTAATCAGTAACAAGAAGTCTCAACAGAACACATCAAACATGAGTTTTCAGCAACGAGAAGTCTCAGCAGCATACTTATCAAGTGATAAAACTTTAACTGAAATTGAAGATCAAGAATGTTGAAAGAGTCAGCAAAAGTGAAGACCAACAATGTGAAATCAGTCACTGAAAGTGAAGATCAACAGTGTGAAAACAGTCACTGAAACTGAAGACCAAGAGTGTTGAAACAGTCAGTGAAGTGAATACCAATAGTGTTGAAAGAGAAATTGAAACTAAAGACCAATAGTGTTGACACAGACAGACAAACATAACCAATAGTTTTGGAACACAGTGAAATTGAAGAACAGCAGTGAAGAAACAGTCAGTAAAAAGTGAAGATCAACATTGCTGAAATACTCAGTGAAAGTGAAGACCGACAGTATGAAAACATTTAGTGAAAGTGAAGACCAACACTGCTGAAACAGACAGTGAAACAGAAGAACAACAGTGTGAAAACAGTCAGTGGAAGTGAACCCTGAGTGTTAAAAGAGACATTGAAATTGAAGACCAATGGTGTTGGAGCAGACAGTGAAATTCAAGACCAACAGTGTGTAGACAGTCAGTGAAACTGAAGATGAAATGTGTTAAAGAGTCAATGAAACTGAAGACCAACAGTGTACACACATAAATAAAATTGAAGACCAGTACTACTAAAATAGACAGTGAAATTGAATGCCAACAGTATTGAAAGAGACAATGAAACTGCAGTTTAGTAGTGTTAAAACAGTGAGTTGAAGACCAACAATGTTCAAACAGAATGGAAATTGAGGACCAAAAGAAATAAAACTGAAGATCAGTAGTATTAAACAGACAGTGAAATATAACACCAACAGTGTGAAAGTTGCCAGTGAAACTGCAGTCCAGTTGTGTTAAAACACTGAAATTGAGACCAACAGTGTTGAAAGAGTCAGTGAAATTGAAGTCCAATAGCATTGAAACACTCAGTGAAAGTAAAGACCAACAAGGTAAAACAGTCAGTGAAATTGAAGACTAATAGTGTGAAAACAGATAAAATGAAAGTCAAAACTGAGGAAACAATCAATGAAACTGAAGATCAATACCACTGAAACAGACAGTGACATTTAAAACCTACACTATTGAAACAAAATGAAATCGAAGAACAACACTGTTCAAACAGTGAGTGAAACTGACGACCAGTGGTGTTAATACCGACAGTAAACTTGAAGATATACAATGTTGAAATATTCAGTGAAAGTGAAGACCAACACTGTTGAAACAGACCGTAAAATTGATTACCTACACACTTGAAACAGTCATTGAAAGTGAAGACCAGTTGTGTTATAATAGGATAAAAGTGACCACAAACACTGTTGAAAGACACAGTCAACACTGTTGAAACAGGCATTGAAACTGAAAAGTAACACTGCTTAAACTGATAGTGAAATTGAAGAGGTACAGTATTGAAAGTCATTGAAATGAAGACCAACACTGGTGGAACACAGTGAGATTGAACACCAACACTGTGCAAACCATCAGTGAGACTGAAGACAAATAGTGTTTATAAAGTCAGTAAAATTGAAGACGTACACTTTTGAAACATTCAGTGAAAATCAAGACCAACACTATTGAAACAGTCATTGAAATTGAAAACCAGTAGTGTTAAAATATAGTGAAACTGAAGATCAACTCTGTTGAAATAGACTGCAAATTAAGACTACACTGTCGAAACAGATTGAAATTCAAGAACGTTAGTGTTTAAACACACAGTGAAACAGAAGAACAACAGTGTTGAAACAGACAGTGAAATTGAAGACCAACAATGTTGAAAGAGACAGTGAAAGTGAAGACCAACAGTGTGAAAACAGTAAGCAGAAGTCAACACCAATAGTGTTCAAATGGAAGTGAAAGGCAAAACTAATAGTGTTGAAACAGTCAGTGAAAGTGAAGACCAACTATGTGGAAACAGTGGAATTGAAGACCAACAGTGTTGAAACAGAAGTGAAAGTGACGACCAACAGTGTGAAACAGGCAGTGAAACTGAAGAGCACTTATTGTTGAAACACACCTTAAAACGGAAGACCATCAGTGTGAAATCAGTCAGTGAAACTGAACACCAATGGTGTTGAAAGAGAAGTGAAAGACGAAGAGAATGCAGACAGACTGTAAAATTGAAAACCAGTAGTATTGAAATACACAGTGAAATTAAACACCAACAGTGTTGGAATAGAACGTGAAAGTGAAGACCAGCATTGTTGAAACAGATCAAAAAAGTGAAGAAGTAGAGAGTGAAAACAGTAGTGAAACTGAACACCAATAGTGTTGAAAGAGACAGTGAAATTGAAGACCAACACTGTTGAAACAGTTTGTGAAACTGAAGACCAACAGTGTAAAAACAGTCAGTGAAATTCAAGACCAATAGTGTTGAAACACAAGTGACAGTGAAGATAAGCAGTGTTTAAACAGACAGTGAAACTGAAAACCAACAGTGTTGGAAGAGACAGTGAAATGAAGACCAACAGTGGAATTTGAGACCAGTAGTGTTGAAACAGAAGTAAAAGTGATAACGGATTTTAAAGCCTTTCTCTCGTAGATACTGCCATTGATCTTGAGCTGCATTTTGCGTCTGTAAGGGCCTTAATCTGGTTCGACGATCAGCTGGTGTCTTGCTGGACAACCCATCGAATCCTCTTGCTCAATGCCAGCGAAATTTTAATGGGCCGACCACTTGAAATTCTCATTCCATATCCCTCTGGGTCTTTTAAGAAATTTGCAACAGCAATTTTACTATGCCCAATCTTACCAGCGATGGCATGTTGAGAGAGACCTTGCTTTTGCAGCTAGACAATTCTTCCACATTCAAACTCTGTCAACTTTTTAGCATTTGCCATGTTTTTACCTAATGTAACACAGGAGATGTTAGTGGGAGATGTTGACAACGCTAATGCTTGAACACACTTGACTAAATTTCATTACATGTTAATCGATTAACGCTTTGTTTCATTATGGTCTTAAACTTTTGACCAACTAGTATTTAGGTTAATTTCATAGTGTTCTCATTTTTCCTATTAACTTCTAAATTTTTTTTATTTTTTTTTCCCCTTTTCTTATATTCATCTTTCAAAGCTATACTCAAATAAGTGGTTGAGTCTAACAACGCAAAATGCATATTTTTTCTTTATGTTCATTAGCCTTAAGATTTTGGCCAGCACTGTGTTATAAATAACATTTTATGAGATAGTACAAAAGTGATAAAGAAAACTGTGAGGTGGTTCACTGTGTTGAAGACTTGACAAGCTTGTGTTTTTGGTACTCTTGGATTTATACTTTTTTGTCATTGTTATAGTTGTTAATGTGGTACTGTGTGATGTTACAGGCTGATTTATAAGGAAACATTCCAAACTCAGATACTTGTCCAATACAAACAGTTATCCAGTAAATCTGGTGACTGAGCACCTTCCTTATATTATTAGCTTGAGGACAATACAGTTTTAGAAATCATATCTGTGTATCATGATATATTCTAAAACATGTACATCTTCACTCATATGTTTTGATAATCACATACTAAACAGAAGTATATTTTTCTTTTCATCAGTGTCATTCAATTAATTTCATTTAAAAAGTGCCAATGTATTTAGTTTTGCACATTAGAAAATGAAACAAACACTTCGTTAATTATAATTAATGAGGGATTACAGAGGTATTAGTTGTAGTTAGCAGAGTTTTAATTTCAGCTTAATGAAAGCTATTAACACTGATAACATTAGATAGATGGAGTTTTGTTTTAGAAACAGTTATTGGTACAATTATGTGAAAAAGTTAGAACACCCTATGAAGCCTGTGTATTTTTGTAACATTTTTGGATATATAGATATTTCATCTCAATTTCAACAATAATGAGAGATTATAGGAATATAACTAAACAATTAAAACTGAAGAAAAGACATTTCAAGATCTTCTGCAAAAGTCATGCAACAAAAATTAATATTCTAGTTGAGGAAAAAGTTAGTACACCCTACCCCCTAATATCTAGTGTTACCCCCTTTGGTTGAAGTAACTGCAGTGAAAAACCTCTTGTAGCCATCTACCAGTCTATGGCATCGGTCTGAAGAAAGTTTGTCCCACTCCTCAATGCAGAATTCTGTCAGCTGTGAGATGTTTGAGGGGTTTCTACAGCCCGTTTAAAATCACGCTACAGCATCTCAATGGGATTAAGATCTGGGCTTTGACTTGGCCATTCCAGGACTCTCCATTTCTTACTTTTCAGCCAGTCCTTGATGGATTTACTGGTATGTTTTGGGTCATTGTCGTGTTGCAGGGTCCAGTTCTGCTTCAGCTTGAATTTTCTTACAGATGGTCTCACATGATCCTCAAGCTCCCTCTGATACACAGTAGAATTCATGGTGGATTCTATGATTATGAGCTGTACAGGTCCTGCTGCAGCAAAGCAACCCCAAACCATGACACTTCCACCTCCATGCTTCACAGTTGGTATGGGGTTCTTTTCCTGGAATGCTGTATTTGGTTTACGCCAAACGTGTCCTCTGTCCTGGTGTCCAAATAATTCAATTTTGGACTCATCTGTCCAAAGAACATTATTCCAGAAGTCCTGGTTTTTGTATACATTCTCTCTGGCAAACTTCAATCTGGCCTTGATGTTTCTCTTAGAGAGCAAAGGTTTCCTCCTTGCACACATTCCATGCAATTTGATCTTGTGCAGTCTCTTTCTGATTGTAGAGGCATGCACTTTCACATCAACAGTATCCAAAGCCTGCTGTAGGCCCCGTAATGACATGTTAGGGTGTTTGGAGACCTCTTTTAGCATCTTGCGGTCTGCTCTCGGGGTGAACTTGCTTGGACAACCAGACCTGGGAATGTTGGCAGTTGTTTTGAAAGCCCTCCACGTGTTGACTATTTTACAGACAGTGGAATGGCTGATTTCAAAATCCTTTGGGTTCTTTTTAAATCCCTTACGAGACTCATAAGCTGCTACAATTTTCTTTCTGAAGGCTTCAGACAGCTCTTTTGCTCTCACCATGGTGCTCACTCTCACTTCAACAGTCATGAGCACACCAAACTAAATGTCTGAGGTTTAAATAGGGCAAGCCTCATTCAAAATGCTGAGTAACGATCTTCTAATCATGTGCACCTGGTGTGATACACCCGTGTGTGAGTTGAGCCATTTTAAGTGGGAATAAATGTGGGGGTGTCCTAACTTTTTCCTCAGTTGGAATATGTAGTTTTGTAGAATTACATTTAGAGAAGATCTTGAAAAATCTTTTCTTCAGTTTTAATTGTTTAGTTATATTCCTATAATCTCTCAGTATTGTTAAAATTGAGATTAAATATCTATATACCCAAAAACGTTACAAAAATACACAGGCTTTCATTGAGTGTCCTACCTTTTTCACATGACTTTGGAAATGTCGTCTCCTTTCATATTCTCAACTATATATAAGTTATATTTCGAATTGAAAAGTGTTCTCATATCTAAAATAAACATAAGCAGGAAATGTGCATTTCTTAAATTTTTTAGCAGACACATACATAAAACATAAAATCCAAACCTTTTCTAAAAGGAACAAAGTAACTCGTGTTTAGAATACCTAATACTCACTTAATGAACTGTAAACTGAATAACAAGTTGGATAAATTATATTGTTTGCAGGTGTCTATACCAGTTGGTATCAATCATTTTATTTTATTCCAGCCACCAGCTGTTACCCTCCATAGATACATGTACATTCATAACCTACTACAAATAGACATCATAACTGACAATATCTCTTTGTAAGACGTTGGTTAAAGCAAAGTAGCCAAGATATTTAAAATAACAATCCATGATGGCGAGAAAACCCACTTGCAGAGAAAATTATACATGTAAAAACAGTTTGTATAGGTAGAGAAAGCACTATGTAGAGGAGCAAACAATGTTTCAACCTTCTTCGGTCATCGTCAGGCTCACAAAGAAAGAAAGAGGTAACTGACAGACAGCTGACCACATGTTTCAAGGGGGTTGTGTAATTGAGTGTAGGAATTAAGAGGGCGTGCTTAGATGTTTGATTATATTTATTAATATAGGTATAAAGGTGTTTCTTTGTATTGGCTTATTTTGGGCTTGAGTTGTTGTATAAGTAACTCTATATATCCCAACATTAACTTCACATGTGAACAAGAAGAAAGCAATCAAATATCATTTCTTAACCTCAAAATTACAAGAACCAATACACAATTTAATCACAACTTTTTACAAACAAATGGCCTAAGCATGAGCAATCCAGTATCACCTATTAATATAGGTATTAAGGTGTTCCTTTGTATTGGTTTCTTTTGGACTTGAATTGTTGTATAAGTAAGGCTTCTTTAATTTTGTGTTTGTTTCTTTATTTAGTATTTGGGTATTTTCTGTGGTTATGTTGTGTTTATTTGACTTGCAGTGTTCGAAAACGTGTGAAGGTGACTTTTTGTGTTCTTTGAATTTGGTTTCCATTTTTCTACTTGTTTCTACAATATAGAAGTCGTGGCAGTTATCACATTGTATTTTATAAATAATGTTGGTGTGGTGTTTGTCAGTGTAGTTTTTATATAATATAGACCTTAGTTTTGTGCTTGGTTTTTGAATAAGTTTGGTATTAACTGGAATGTCATATTTTGTAAATAGTTTTTCCGAATGTTGGTTATTTTTTTGTTGATGTTGAGAATATATGGCATGCAGCAGTATATGGTTTCATGTTTTTTTTAAATCACAGGATATATTTACTTTTGTTAGTTGAATTTGCTTTTTGTCTAGGTGTGTGCGTATAATGTTTTCTAAGGTTGTGGAGGAAACGTGTTGATGTTGATGAAGTATTGTTTTATTTTGTCTAACTTGTCGTTAATTTTATCTGGTGAGCATAATTTTATGGGTCTGTTTATTTGGTTTCTTAGTATGTTCAGTTTTGTTTCATGCGCTGAGTTTCAAGGAATGTATAGTCCAGTATGGGTGATTAATTGGTTGATTTCTGTTTTAAATTGTGTATCGGTTCTTGTGATTTTGAGGTTAAGAAATGATATTTGATTGCTTTTTTCCTGTTCACATGTGAAGTTAATGTTAGGATGTATAGAGTTAATGTGATTGAACAAATTAAGTGCATGTTCTGTATAGGTGAATTCTGCAATCATGTCATCTACATATCTGTACCAGTACAGTAGTGGATGTAATGCTGTGTTAATTGCTTTTTCAACTTGTGTCATAAAAATATTGGCTAGTATTAGTGATACTGGATTGCCCATGCTTAGGCCATTTGTTTCTATATAGATGTGATTGTTGAACATGAAGTTTGTCTTCATCGTGGTGAATTCTATGAGGGTTGCTGTGAATGTCTATTGATGGGTTAAGGTCCCAAATATAGAGTTCTAAGGCTATCTTACAGGCTTAAGTGGTTGGTACTTCTGTAAAAAGGGTTATAACATCGAAACTGGCCATTAAGGCTTTATGATTAAGTTGATTTAGATTAGACTTGAAATTAAAAGAGTCTTTGATAAATGAGCTGGCTAATGTTACATATTTGGAGAATGCCCATGCTATGTATTTACCAAGATTGTAATTAAACGATTCATATGTGAACATTATTGGCCGTAGTGGACAATCTGGTTTATGAGATTTGGGGAAGCCATGTATTTGTGGCGTTTCCTTTATCCGCTTTTAGAATTATAATGTTTTTGTCTTGTTTTCGGTTTTTAATGGAATTAATGTCTCTTTTTGTAAGGTTGTGTTTTAGTTTTCTGTTTTGTGAAATTATGTTGATCGGTTTGTGAGAAAATTCTCTGAAAAATCGTTTAAGATGTTGTTCTTAGGTGTTTCTGGAAAATATAAATTTTAATTTTTTTCTGGGAAGTTTGGCCGTTGGATCTCAATAGAATTGTCGAAGTTGTCTTCTTTCTGTTGGTTGTTTTTGTTTTCTGTGGAACAAGTCTCCTGGTTAAGTCTTCTAAATATGCTTTAATTTCTAAGGTTGGAATGTACCTAGGTGCTATTGCGAAGATGATTTCTTTTTTAAGTAGATGTATCTCGTCTGTGTTTAATTGTTGGTCGGATCTGTTAATTATGAGGTTAGTCAGTGGTTTGTTGTGGTGGTGTATTTTCTGTTGTTTGCATCCTAGTTTTTCTATTTTTTTGTTGTTGTGAGAGATCTTTTTGTCTTTCGTTCCTAGTGTTGATTGGGTTTATGTTTCGTTGTATAAGTCCTTAAATCTCTGGTTTATTGCAGCATGTCAGTTGATGGTCTAGGTACATTTTTTGTTTCCGTAAGTCATATAGTTAAGATCTTGTTTAGTAAATCATGTAAACATGAGATTTAATTTATACAAAGTTTCTGCATTAAAGAAATAGAAACAACAGTAACTAATGATAGTCAGGTCTAGTATACTTCAACAAGAACAGATGTGACTTAAACCTACATTATCAAGTATAGCCCTATAGAGATATTAATTTACC
This sequence comes from Tachypleus tridentatus, assembly GCF_004210375.1. Lineage (NCBI taxonomy): Eukaryota > Metazoa > Arthropoda > Merostomata > Xiphosura > Limulidae > Tachypleus > Tachypleus tridentatus. The sequence continues at coordinate 89,992,644 of NC_134834.1, forward strand.
AAAAGAAATTTTGATACAGACTGTATATGAATTCAAGAACACTAAACAGATGAATGAAAATGTGTGTAATATGTTTGTAATGAGTAAGTGTGTGTGTGTGTGTGTTTATATAAAATAACAGAACAGTGTGAAGGTTAATGAAATAAATTAAACTCTGTGTTTAATTATTTTAAATTTGGTTTTATTTTCATGTAATGTTTTAAACAAATATTCTTTTTCAAGCCAGAAACAAGCTTGTTGGTTAATGACGGGAAATTTTGAATCTAATACAACAGATTAGAAAATAATATTTTAGGAGATAGAAACATGAGTATTAATAATAACAATGTCAAAGAAAGTATTAACAAGGTGTTGAATAAAGCTAAGGAAATAAAAATATTATTATAAGAAATATGAAAAACACAGTTAATATAAGAAGTTTAAAAATAAATTTAACAATTTTAGAAAATATAGAAAAATATGTTGTTTTAATTTATAAAAGTCTAAACTATTTGTTAATACTAAACTGACTTATACAACCTCACATACAATATCCTTTTTGATTCTGGTATTTGAGGTGTAATGTTGTAGAGAAATTATCTTTAAATTCTCAACTGAAATGCTATATAAGTCTTCACATTTGCATTTAGTGATTATATGACTGGTTTTTGGGTTATATTTTCACACATATACAATAAATTAAACGATGTACAGGTGGACAGCTAATAACAGTAAGTTGACCTAAGACTAGATGTTCAATGATAAGTGTAACGACAAGTGTTGCATCAGTTTTTCTAACAACTGTACATACCAATCTAAGTATCAGATGACGGTTGTATGCTGTTTTAAATTTGACTGATTATGTTTTTAAGTTAGTGTCTGATTTATATAAAAGAGGTTTCTTATGAGAGGTGGCTGATATTACTGTCATATTCTGTAATATAAGTTGTCAAGTAATATATGAGTTATTAGTATGTTTAATAGGTGATATGTAATGGAAGGTAAATGTATTTGTAGTCAACGACAGTAAAAGTGTGTTGGTTTAGGTGAGGTTGGACATATGATTAAGATCTGTAAGTTCTCTGTGTGAGTGATCACATCTGGTAAGATAAATGGCATCAGTAAAGTAGCCACATTTTAAACAAAAGGAGCTTCTGAACAGAACTTAATTATAGTCCACTAATTTTTTCCTTACACAAACTGACGAGGAACTATTACTTACAACTGACTTATCTGAAGAAGTACCATCTGAAACCTCACTTCAAGGTTAAGGATATTCTCAAGCAATGTTCTGTACAATAAAACTATTTCTATATGTAATGATATTTGATATTAAAGAAGTGAAATAGGAAATTGAATGAAAGCTAAAAAATAAAGTATAAAATATTTTCAGATCTGAAAACAACTAAAAAGTAATTAGGAACATGGTAGATGATTACATCAATTTTAACAGTTAAGAATAGGTGAAGTGATGTGGTATTAGCTTGCGTTTTTCATCAGTGGCATCATTAGCTCTAAACACGTTACCAGTCGATGTCATGAAACTTTTATTTGTAATTTCCAAGAGTGTTATAGATTTTTTTCTTCAGAGCACTTTATTGATGAGTAATATAATGCATTTCAAGTAACATTTTGACTTGTAAGCTTATTTTCATAAAAGGCTTTAATTATGTATAATTCTTGTAGAAACGCATTTATAGGAAGGGAAAACGATATATTTTAATGCGAATTACTAGGAGTCTTCGAAACGATTACAGATTCAGAGAATTCAACAGTAAAGTTAGCTGATAGATTCTCAAAAATCCAAAATGTCAAATCGTTTGCATACGTAATAAAGAGGTAGAGAGTTAAAACATACCTTCCCCAGATGAGGCTCAAACTCACAACCCTGGCATATCCCACAAGTACTGTCTTATAAGTATGTGTGTTATTGTTGTTTATTTATGTGTGTGCATTTAATTTTTTCCTCGGTTTTTTGAGGAAATTTGTTGATGAAGTGTTGTTTTATTTTGTTGATTTCATCAGGTGAGCAAAGTTTTGTGGTTGTGTTTATTTGGTTTCTTGAGTTTTTGTTTTGTTTCATGTGCTGAGTCCCAGATTTTTATGTGAATTTCTGGTTTGAATTGTGTAAAAGTTCTAGTGATCTTGAAGTTAAGAAATGCTATTTGGTTCGGTTTTTTTCCTGTTCACAAGTGAACTTAATGTTGGAGTGTATCGAGTGTGTGTTTTTCTTGTAGCAAAGCCACATCGGGCTATCTGCTGTGCCAACCGAGGGGAATCGAACCCTTGTTATTAGCGTTGTAAATCCGTGGACTTACCACTGTACAAGCGGGGGTTAGGAGGGGGTATCAAGTTAACATAATCGAAAAACTAAGTTTGGATCTGTAGATGTGAATTTAGCAATTGTATCATCAACATATCTGTACCAGTACAGTGGGGGGTGTAAGACTGAATTGATTGCTTGAGATTCAGTCTGTGTTATAAAAATGTTGGCTAGAACTGGTGACACGGGATTCCCCCATACTTAGGCGATTTATTTGTAGGTAGTTTTGGTTATTGAACATAAAGTTAGTTTTGGTGGTAGTGAATTCTATAGAGGTTGCTAATTGGTTGCTGGAGATGTGTATCAATCCCGTACCCGTTTATACTCTTGTCCCGAAGACATTTGCACGGCAACAGCCAGTTGAAAACTTGATATTAACCAGAATTTGACCTAGGAAGGTGGAAACGTTATTCTCTGTTTATCAATAAAAGTGTCAATACCCACAGCAGTCGTTGTGAGATACACATTTATTTCAGTTGAGTTTCTTGTCATTAAGAGTTCTTTTGTATATTTTCACTTATCTTTCTGATTGGAACGAGATAGAGTTGTCACGTATATTTTATTCTTTTTTATTTTGTTTATTTCTATGATGTTTTTCTTTCACTCTGGGTCCATCTATCGGTGAACGTTTGTCACTAGATCATGTATCCGTGTTACAAACACTCCTGAAACTATCAAAATAATATATATACATTAGTTGTAAGATATTTGTAGTGATGTTTTTTTGTTAGTGCGTCTATCTACCGGACTAAAAGTTATGTAAGAATACCTAACTTTCTTTGTTCGACGATGTTAGTGAGGTTACACAGGAATACGAAATAGCTTGAAAAAATATTGTCTATATAAGGAAGCAAAATGCTTGAAGATTTAGAGCGCAGTAACCAGTTAAAATCCTTCTTCCATTATATTATTTTATTCTCGTTAATGTTTCTACAGTTACAGCTAGTTAAACTGATGATTTTTCTTAATAATAATCTTTATCATTTTCTATAAGTAAGGATTTCCCAATCTAGTTGGGCCCGGCATGGCCAAGCGTGTTAAGGCGTTCGACTCCTAATCCGAGAGTCGCAGGTTCGAATCCCGGTCGCACCAAACATGCTCGCCCTTCCAGCTATGGGGGAGTTATAATGTGACGGTCAATCCCACTATTCGTTGCTAAAAGAGTAGCCCAAGAGTTGGCAGTGGATGGTGATGACTAGCTGCCTTCCCTCTAGTCTCACACTGCTAAATTAGGGACGGCTAGCGCAGATAGCCCTCGTGTAGCTTTGCACGAAATTAAAAAGAAACAAAAAAAAACTAGTTATGCTTTAAGAGTGACAGTCAAATCCTACTTATTATCTCAGAAAACAGTTAGTTGTTGGTGGTTGATATTCAGTAACTAACTTCCATGTAGTTTATCAGTTTCAAATTTGAAACTGCTCTGCGCAGGTATCCTATCCGTGGCTTTGAGTGAAATATATGCTGAAATTAAATTGATCAATATGCTACGACAATTTGGTGTAAATCTGTGTGTGTGTGTGTGCCTGTGCGTGTTTAGTCTTAACAAATGTTTGGTTAAGGCCCGGCATGGCCAAGCACGTTAAAGCGTGCGACTCGTAATCTGAGGGTCGCGGGTTCGCATCCGCGTCGCGCCAAACATGCTCGCCCTCCCAGCCGTGGGGGCGTTATAATGTGATGGTGAATCCCACTATTCGTTGGTAAAAGAGTAGCCCAAAAGTTGGCGGTGAGTGGTGATGACTAGCTGCCTTCCCTCTAGTCTTACACTGCTAAATTAGGGACGGCTAGCACAGATAGCCCTTGAGTAGCTTTGTGCGAAATTCCAAAACAAACAAACTCACCGTTAAGTTTGGCTTAGTTTGTTTTAAATTTTGCTCGAAATTACAGGTGGACTCTCTGCGCTAACTTTTTCAGGTGTTATAGAATTGCGGGAAGGCACCTAGTCAACACCAACCAACGTCGGTTATTGGGTTGCTCATTTGTCAACAAATAGTGACTTTGACCGTAATATTTCAGTCCTTCCCCACTGCTAAATGGGTGAGTTTGTTTGGTGTGACGGGAGTTCAAATCAGCGTCCCACAGATTGTGAGTAGAGCTCCCTGACAACCACTTAGCTAAGAGTCAGGATTTACTTCAGAATGCATACCCTTTGGATATCACAACCTCTGGAGAAATTTAATGACATTCCTGTAGATCGCACAGGGTGTTGCTCTAAAATAAAATGCTGATTTATACAAATTTAAATAGCATCTAAATTAACTTTGCTTTGACATCTAGTAAGGAATTTGCTAGACTAAATAATTAAATTCAAAATACAATAACATTAACTTCTACACTAGGTAACTTCTTACTTTTAATAATTAGATCGTATGGACCTTTGGTAAGACATCATCATCAGTTCAAAATTGTTATTATTGTAACTTAAAATTAAAAGTTACCTTATTTTATGTAGGGTTATGTCATATTTATCTCGATAATTTTGTTTTCCCCTTGAATGAACTAAAGTGAAAATAATAAACTGAAAACATCATCTTTAGTTAGATTTGCAGTCATGAAATATATTAATAAACTCGATGTTTGATGAATGATCCTCTAACGTGTTTTGTTTCAAGAGCATATAAGAAGAAATTGAAGAGAAACATTTTTGTTTCTTGGTTTTCAAGTTCATATGCCATGCTGTGTTGTATCCTACAGATTGTATAATTATTATCGTGATTCATGGCATGTGCACGTTTTACTAACGTCATGGCAATACAAACTGCAATGTTAAGTGTCCCTTGTATGATAACTTCTATAAAAACTAATTTCTCTTTGAGGTCGCAGAGAGTGTTATTGATTGCCCTAGGAAGAGATGTGTTATACACACAGAATCCCATACGAATGTATTAAGAAATATAATGGGCAAATATTACATTTCTTTTAAATACAACATAAAAATAATATTTTATGTTTTCAGGAACATCATGGTTGGTTTTGTCTGGTATTAAACCTGAAGAGGAAAGATTATAAAGCTGTTTTCTTTAATAACTTGACTTCATAAGAAGCTTCTAACTAATATCTTTACGAATTATTCCATGTTATACACACAGATATATTTAAATACATGTAAATAAGATATGAAGTGAAGGATTATTTTTTGATTTTGGTGAGAGAACCTTAAATTCACAAACTCACTATTACATTTTATTATAACATTGTACCCACAAAGAAGACTTCGAAATGGAATGGACTACTTAGAAAATGTAGTGCTATCAAGAGGATTAGCCCAAGCATCATATAGAGGACTTTTATTAAAGGTCAAAACCTTACAAAGTATGATATTAACATATAATATTGTTCAACCGACATACCATTTTGTGTCATTTTCTAATGAAATTCCTAGCCTCTTTAATAACTTATACATAGACGTATACATAGAATCCCATACGAATGTATTAAGAAATATAATGGGTAAATATTACATTTCTTTTAAATACAACATAAAAATAATATAAAGGTCAAGCCCCCCCCCCCCAGTGGCTCAGCGGTATGTCTGCGGACTTACAACGTTAAAAACCGGGTCTCGATACCTGTGGTGGGCAGAGCACAGATAGCCTATTGCGCAGCTTTGTGCTTAATTTAAAATAACAAAACAACAACAACATATAAAGGTCATATTAGTAGAGATAAATTCCAGATGCCTTTTTAACATGCCATACATTTGAACCTGGTCACAAAATACTTTGCAACTAAAATTTCTCCTACGCTATCCTGAAACTAAAAAAATAAAATATATTGTTTAGAAAAACTATAGAGATCATCAAACCGAACTTTGTTTCTGTGAACTGTGACAATATCTCTTGCAACACTGACCATAGACTTGACTAGCCTTGACCTTTATCCATAACCCTGTCATCTGGTGAAAACATTTCTTTTACTGTGGATTATTGTGTCTCTTGTCTTTGTACTCATATATAAACCATGTACTGCTAACCTAAAGACTACATCTTAGGAACACAGAACAATATTCTTTTGAAAAATGTTATATTTGCTCCCAAAAGTAAATCAGTTAGTTATATTTATACATCGTTGTTTGTCAGTTGATTGTTATACTAGCCTATTGTGCTTCTTTACTCAACCATTAAAAGGAATGTTACTTGCGCCTTATGTTACAGGTTTAATTAGTATGTTTATTAATGTATTGAAAATCAACAAATAAGGGCCGGCATCGGCAAGTGGTTAAGGCACTTGACTCGTAATTTGAGGGTCGCGCGTTCGAATCCCGGTCACGTCAAATATGTTCGCCCTATCATCCATGTGAGTGTTATAAAGTGAAGGTCAATCCAACTATTCGTTGGTAAAAGAATAGTCCAAGAGTTGGGAATGGGTGGTGATGACGAGGTGTCTTCCCGCTCGTCTTACGCTGCCAATCTTACGCTGCCAAATTTAGGGACAGCTAGCGCAGATAACGTTCGTGTAGCTTTGCGCAATATTCAAAACAAACCAATCAACAAATGCGTTATCCTATATGTAAATCGATAAAGCAGATTTTAAAAAGCAACACAGTGTTAACAGAAAAAAATCTGAGATTTATAAATTTGAGTTTTAATGTGGAAGAAACTGTAAATGATAGACGAAACATTATCTAAAATATCGTTTACGTTAGGTATGTAGAAGAAACAAAAATATTGAAAATTTGGCCAAAATATACAAAAAAAACATAGCATAAAATGTTATGAGAAGAAGTAGTCATTTTTGGCTCAACTATAAGGTATTAGAGCCAATGATATATGTGAACCATTGGAAATAATAAAGAGTAAATAAATTTAATGAATTATGAAACAGAGATGCATTTCTTTGTAAGAATATGTCAAAACTTCTCATAATTTTTGTTTTATCTGAGATATGTTTATTAAACACGGTACGGCGATGTTTATAAATATTAAAAGTGTAAGAACTCAACATGGTGTTCACACATATTACAGTTTGGTGTTTTGTTTAGAATAATGAATAGAAGCACGTGAAGGCGATTTTTAATCCGAGTGTTCGTTGAGATGTACAACTTATTTAGGGAAAAAGTGACGTAAGGGATTTCTCTTATGATTTCATTTTTCTTTAATCCTTTATTACCCGACCGTGGTGTTGTAAATTGATAATTCAACTTAGTCTGCAGAATGAATTGGCTGTAATGTGAAATTCAATTTTTGTCTTTTTGTAGTCTATTCCATTTGACAGATTATTGTATATTCCGTCATAAGGGGACGATATGTCATGCTCGAATAAAATATAGTCCGACAGATTTTGATTTGTTTCCAATTATTCTAAGGAAACATGTCTGCTAGATTGCTACAATATCCTGAACAAGATTTTCCTTCGTCTTCAATATTTTTGGTCTGTAATAAATAAGGTTTGCTTTGTATGTTTTGATGCTTTATAAATAGCACTGGTTTGGTTAGAACTTGGTTAGGTGTATAGAATTATAAGATATGTATTAATTTTCTAAAGCCTAGAATTTTCTGATGGTTCTGTATAACTATGGTTTGAAATATTAGGCTCATTTAGTCTTTCTTTACTTTGACAAGAAAAGGGTTTCAGGATGTGTATTTACTATTTCTACATGATCAGTCGCTTTTATCCGATGAATATTCCGAGTATATATTAGGTTTTCAATTAAATTAAACCTGACTTTTGCCATATTTTTCATTAACTATTGAAAACCATTATTAACTGATGATAATGTTGCTTTACCTCTAAAACTGTTCCACCAGTTATTTAAATGTTATAGATGTATAACAGCCAGAAAGGGAATTTTGTTGTAACGATTGTTCTCAATTAAATCATTTGAAACTACTTTTTGAGTTTAATATACATGTACAAACAGCTCGTTTGGGATGAGAAAATCTTTTACGTAGAGTTCAGTTTTACGTCAGATTTGCCTGACAATGACCGAAGAAGGTCGAAACGTTCACTCCTCTACGTAAAAAAATTTCCCAACCCAAACGAGCCGTTTCTACATGTATATTTTTCTATACAAGTGGGTTTTTTCGACATCACTGGTTACGTTTTGGTTTATTCCATCCTGGTGGATATGATACTGGAAGTTATACACGATCTGCACAAAGTATATAATAATTGTCATCATCACGACATGTAGGTTAATTAATTAAAAGTTTGAAACAAAACTCAGGTTCAGTTTGCTTTCGTGAAGATAAACCAACTGTTTCGTTTTTAGCTGAAACACGACTTTGTTTAGTGCTTTCTAGTTCCTAGAAAGTGGAAGTTGATGCGTTGAAAGAAGTGTATTGATATGAAATAGTTTCTTTGAATATTTCTTTTGTCCGTTTATGAACTGCACCCTTTTTTATGTATGTTTTGTTGAAAAGAAGTAACTGAAGTTAGGATGGGTTTTATATACTTAAAACGGCTGGTATGGGTTGAGAAAATTTTATGCAGAGGAGCAAACAAAATTTCGACCTTCTTCGGTCATCGTCAGGTTCACGAAGAAAGAAAGAGGTAACTGACCGATAGTTGACCACCTGCTTGAAAGGGGTTAACCATACCAGCCGTTTTTAAATATATATTTTTCTCTACAAGTGGGTTTTCTCGTCATCACGGATTAGGATGGGTTTTAATTCCATATTTTGCACGCTTATTTTGAAGTTTTGTAATTGACGTAAGTTTTATAAAAGGGACAAAGAGGCGGTCTGCAGGCAAAATAAATAATGTAGAAAACTTTTGCTAGTACTTTAAATACCAGACAGCCGAAAAATAGAAATATTTTACCTTTTTCTTTGAAGCTTTCATGGGCATAATTCAAGCTTTTAGGCTTGTTGCTAGCCATTGGTTTTAGTGAAACAAATATATATATACATTGTAACAAAACTTTGTTTGTCTAAAGTAAAGCCAAATCTACACTCCTTTTTTTCATAATAATGTCAAAATTGCAATATTTGAAAACTGTTCTTTGATTTATAATATTTCATATAATACACTCATTAATGTTGATTTTTAATATTTTGTTTGTGTTTATTGCATAAAATACGTAAATTTATTCTGAAACTTGATGCAACGAATACCTGAATACAAAAGTAAAAATGAGGCTGATAAAAATCATCGTGACAAAACAATATAATAGCATGGTCAGTCTTAACATCTACAGTAACTAAAGATAGAATAGGCGTGGAATTGTTCAAAGTACAGGGTGGCCCGTAAGTCCCTACCCACCCATATGTTATTACGTTATATTCAATTACGTATTATTATAAATTTGCTTTTTTTTCAGAGAAATATGGCCGATGTAAGCCCATTTAAACTTGAAGAGCGTATTGTGACAAAGTATGTGGGTACATGAGCACAAGAATACTGGTGACACCACACATACACTGGATACATAAGATATATGGATGGGTAGGGACTTACAGGCCACTCTGTAGTGTCCTCACAACAAAAGATACTGGTGATGGTTGTTAGAATAATAATAACAAAAAGCAACAACCTTTCTTAATACATATCTGTTACAACATCAACGGTATTGTCTCCAAAACACAAACTTTCTTCTATTCAAAGTTGCTTTGTGTCTTGGTGAAAGTGAAATTTAAATTTGTAGCTGACTTTTCATTATCGTCTCGTGGAAAATTTACTTAAAAAATGAACTATAAAAAACATTACAACGTTCCAATAAAAGTTTTAAGTTGTGATAATTCTAAACAGAAAAATTAAACTACAAAAGAACTGGTTGGCAAGAAAGTAAAATATACTATACAAATTGCTACCAAACACTATAAGCCAAACTACCGAGAAACAATCTGAAATAGATAGATATTGTCAAACAATCACGGAATGCTAAAGTAGAAACGGCTAGCGCAGATAGCCCTCGTTTAGCTTTGCGCTAAATTAAAAGAAACAAACAAATCATTACTTCCTGATACTTTCTGCAATCAGAACACACAGCTATGAAACAGACAAATTCCTTATACCTATTCTTAGATTATTAACATTTAATGAGTTTAATGTCCTCGACTCTTTATTATATCAAATAATTAAAGATTTACATGTCTCTTAATGGATGTTTAGTTGGTAGTTTTGACGTAAATTATTTATTCACAAACTTTCCTTTGGATTAGACCATTGAAATTTGTTTGAAAAACTCTTTTCAGAGGAGTCTCTTGTTCATGGCTTAACCAAATAACAATTTAGTTCTATAATAATTCATTATTTATGGAACAACCATTTTTTGTTTAATGGAAACACTTAAATCGTTTGTCGAGATTATGGGAAGATTACGATGATAAGGTTGTTTTACATTAATTCATTATCTTGTTTTAGACCTTTTACCTTTAATCCAAGCTCTCAATTGCTTACAAAACCTAAGGTATATTTTTACCAGCTAATTCCCTCTAGAGGTTTTAGTAAAATATAAATAAATTTGTTTATATTAATAATTCTTGATTAGGTTTGTTTCTTTTGTGTTTTCTTCCACTTAATTAATATCGATATTTACTTATTCTAACACGTTTGAAGTTATATTCTCAAACTTTACTCACTGTTCAAATTATTGTGTTCCTTTTTTCGAATTTCCGTTATGTTGCTATGACACAGTGACGCTTAAGTATTAGTTGTTGCACGTGAGGTGGTTTTTGAATTTATTTACCAGTTGCTTAGCTTTTGTAAGAATTTGAAAATAACCTATATATATATATTCTTAAAATGTTTTTTATTCCTTCTTTCGTTGAAACGTAAATCTTCTCTTATATTTTTAAAATATTTTAATACTTTTTACAATGACTTGTTAACGATGCTGGTAACCGTTTTTTTTTCAAGCCAGAAACAAGTCTAATACAGTGGAGCGCCATTAAGCCGCAGGCCACTAAACCGCGGAATCGCTTAAGCCGCTGTAGCAAGTCTCGTTAGGGAGGATTATCGCGGCTCACCGCTAATTTAAGAACGTGTAAAAACGCGGCTTACGAATTTAATCATGGCTTTATAACTTCAAGGGGATATTTAAAGAGGATTTGCTTTAATTTGGGAAATAAATAAAATAAATTACAATAGAAATCGACCGTTAATCTACCTTATCCGCTCTCTATGTCAGCTTTATGGAGGCCGCCATTGTTACCGAATCACACCTCTCCACACATTAAAGTTAATCCGCGGCAAATCCGTGAAAAAAGTGATCAGTAATTAAAGTATTATTTTTAATTCGATAATCCGATATAATGATCACGCAATGGCCCGGATGAGGCTCCTCGGCGGAGCTGTTGGCGACTTCGGCTTTTCACTCACAAAGGTTTAAGCCGCGGTTCAGCAGGTTGACCCCCCAAATACCGCGGATTAACGGCGCTCCACTGTAGTTAACGAGAAAGAATAAAGAACGTTTTGAAATGAGACAATACATGAAAACAAAATGTTACGCAGATAAAACAACGAGAAAAACAAAATGTCATAGTTTGCATATGTACAGATTATTCTACCAAAGGTAAAGTTGAAATGAAAATCCATACGATTATCATGTCATATTATAGAATAATTATCGGTAAAATTCAGTTAGATTAACATATTACAGTATATAGAAAAGCTAGTGCATTTTGGTCACACTATATTTAATCAATAACGTTTATGTCATGTTGCTTAGCAACAAAAGAAAACTGCAGACTTTCTTATAAGGTGTTAGATATATTTTTCAAATTGGAAGTTTCTGTGATATTGCTAATTTTCCAATGTATAATACATGAAATTGACATTGTAACCATTTTGGTCAACCATGTACAAAACTTTATCACCAAAATCTAAGCTATTTATGTTTTATTTTGTGTTACCCAACAATGTATCTTCTTGTGGTCAGTTATATTCATATAGAGGGTTACTCACAATGGCATTTCATCAAACATCTAACTCATGGCATCACAGAAGACATATTTGGTGCAAGAAAATTTATGATAATTCCACAGTAAATAGTACATTACCTATAATAATAGACTACTATTTTCTATAATGTATCATAGCTATTACCAAGCAATATATAGAGCAATAAGATGACTGTATAAAAAGATGTAATGACAAATAATACAAATATTCAAAGAAGGAAGTCTTTATTTTTTCTGTAAAAGCAGAAAAGGTGTGTAGCAAATATTTTGGTACAACAATGAACTCCAAACAACATATGAAGCCAATCCTAAGCTTTGTATTAATTCCAAAAGTGAATGATATAGTGATGAGGAAAAACAATTTAATTTAATTTTGACATATATCACAGCAAAGAAGACAATAAACCAAAGTCTGAAGGGTCTTTGAATAGTTTTCAAGATGTTTGATCTAAAATTAAGCTAACCATCCTTCAAAGGAACCAGTTACAGTGGAAAAACATTGTGTTGTGTAAGGGTCTTATCATGGCTATTCGACTGGACAATAGTTGATTAATTACTCGGTTAATAAAAATGTCCATATGATGCAAAGTGAAATACTCGTATAGATAGTAATAAGATCTTTAAAAGCAACAGAGCTTACAATACAAACGATTTAATATTTATTGCTGGTAATTAAAATACTTAGAAAAATGTGAAATGTCTCTTTTTCTGCTACATTTCACAATATTCCCCCCGTTAGTACAGCTGTAAGTCTACGTATTTACAACAAAAAAATCAGGGGTTTGATTCTCCTCAGTGGGCTCAGCAGATAGCCTGATGTGACTTTGCTATAGGAAAACACACACACAAGACAGAGCAGAAGGCAAATAATACTTTATAATTTTAATGAAACTTCAAATTATCTGTTATTATTCTATATCAGAATATAGTAGTTTAAGTATTTTCATGGCATTCAGTGCTAGCTGTTTATGTTATGAAACTATATGAACTGATTTATCTAAATAACAGTAAATAGTGAAAACAGAATAAAATGTGTAAATGTTGCTGTACAAACCCTACAGTTCTCTGGACAACAAATTAAATGTTATTCAATGTTAGACTTCGAAAAATAGAGGCAGTATTGCATTTTTCATGAAAATTTTTGAATGGTAATGGTAGAGACAGATTTAAGATGAATGACAGTGATTGATATGTTAACATAGCAGCTATTGTTTGCTGTCTCAAACATTTGTTAATCTTGAAATTTAGTTTTACATTTACTGTTCATAAATTTTTCAAAGTTAAGAAGTCTGTATCTAACTTTATGTAATGTTTAAATATATGTATTTATAAACATAGAGAGACATGAAATTTTGTGTGGTGGTGTTTTTGTGCTTGTAAGGTACCTTTTTTTCTACCCTTTAACACTATTTCTACCTGGAGTCCATACCAAGTGAAACATCTTCTTATTTACTAGATAAAGAATTGAAAAACTCTTTTTATGAACCACCTAAGTTGTTAACTTGTCTGAACTGCTCACAACTAAATAATGTGGTCTCTCATATCAGGGAGCTTAGGAGGTCACGTGAGTCGTGGTTTCATAAACTGGTACCAGAAGGCATATTAGTAGCAGTGAATAGTTACTAGTAATGTGTTGCTGAAGAGTGAGTTAGCAACAAGCTTCTCAAAGAGAGAAACCACACTTGCTGAAAACATAACAACAGCAACATACAACCTCTACTAAACAAAATAGAATTGTAATACAATGAGTGGAGAATTAAAATAATTGCACACAAAACACAAGTCATATTATTTACATAATCATGCAGAAAAAGCAAATTAATAGCACAGTTATATCTAGCTGGTACTCCTACAGGTAACAATATCAGAACAGTTCTTAGGGATTTTATTTGACTCAAAATTGAACTGGATGCACACATTAATAGGATACAAACAAGCATTTGGAAAAGAGCATGTTACCTGAGGAGTTTCACTGGCAACAAACAAGGAGATTTACTAGAAAACATTAAAATTTACAGAACACACATCAGACTACTTGTAAAATATGTCTGTATAACATCGATAAATGTATAAAAAATACACATCAACTACTAATGAAAACATATAGAGTCGTATGATCATCAAATTCAGTATTTCTACACATCTATTCAAGCATGTCAACTCTATTAGACAGACTCCTGGATAACTTCCTTCTTGCCTTACACTGCTAAATTAGTGATGGCTAGACCTTGTGTAGCTTAGCATGAAATAAAAACAAACAAATAAGTATCTAATAACACTACGTAACAAAAGTTTTACTGGGCAGAAAGTGTTATTCCCAATTGTATATACCTTAGAGAGATGGAAAAGACCTGTTGTTCTCTTCAAACTTTGCTTTTGTGACTTGGGTAATGAAATTTTCAAATTTACCCATTTTTCAGAACATTTCAGGTAGATTCAGTGCTGAGTAGCTTATAGAGAATTTTCTCGAACTTACAAGAATTTTTAAGAACTTCCTAGAATGTTGTAGAACTTACGAGAATTTTCTAGAACTTTCCATAGTTATATATATATATGTATACAGGGGCTCACCACTTCAGTTAAGTTTTAGCTGTCTAAGTGAACACACAGACCTATCTGATTTTATCAGAGATGACATCAAGAAGCTGCAAGCATTCTCCAGATGCATACCGCTATGTATGTGGCCAATTTATCAAGACAAGAGCGAAAAAGTACTCTGTGACAACATCTGCCTTGAAATATGATGAGTATGGTTGGGAAGTTATTGGAGACTTCAAAATAGTGGCATTCCTGATGGGTCTCCAAGAAGGCTTTACCAAGTTTCTCTGTTATCTTTCCCTTTGGGATAGCAGGGATACTGCAGTGCACTACAACAGGAAGCACTGGCCATAATGATCCAAGTTCTCTTTAGGGAGGCATAATGTCAAGTGTGAACCACTAGTGGACCTCCAGAAGGTGTTGTTCCCAACATTGCACATAAAATTGGGTCTTATGAAACAATTTGTCATAGCTCTTGATAAGGAGTCTGCAGCCTTCAAGTACCTTCAAGACTTCTTCCCTAATCTGTCTGAGGCAAAGGTTAAAGCTGGTGTCTTTGTTGGATCACAAGTAAATAAGATCCTAGAGTGCACAGAATTCCCAAAAAGCTCAGCAGGAAGGAAAAAAAAGCTTTGGGCAGCTTTGTTGCAGTGGTTTGAGGCTTCTTGGACAGTCACAAGGCCAAAAAGTATGTGGAACTGGTTGAGCCTCTGATGAAGAACTATGGCAAAATGGGCTGTAGGATGTCCCTGAAAGTCCATATTCTTGATACTCATCTTGATAAATTCAATCAGAACATGGGAGCATACTCAGAGGAGCAAGGTGAGTGCTTCCATCAAGATATGCTGAACTTTGAATGAGGCTATTAATGAGCATATAACAAAAACATGATGGGAGACTGTATTTGTGGTCTGATACGTGAAAGTTATTTACATTACAGTTGAAAATCTAAAAAAACTACTCACTTCTAAACAGTTTTGTATAACTCTAGTATAAATACATGTAAATCTTGATTCCTATGTTGTTTTATTCAGGCCTTATGTAAATAAAAATGTGCAAATTCGCCCGTTTTTACAAAGAAATTACATTAATTACTAAATTTCATTATCCAGGTCACAAAAGCAAAGTTTGAAGGGAATAATGGCCATTTTCTGTACTTTTACATCATAAGCAATTAAGAAATAACACATACAAAATTTGTGTTACATAGTGTAATTTTACTGGTATACAGCTACATTTAAATATCTACCAATGTTACTTGTGTTCTCCTGAATCTAAGTTATCTAATAATGTTACTTCTATACTGCTTCACCAAAGTTATTTAATACTGCTGGATGTGAGTTATTTAACACTTGTACTTGTATATAGCACTTGCACAAAACTACACAATGGTCTATTCCATAATAATTACACATGGAAGTTTAAAATTCTTTAGTGATTTTCAATTATTGAAACTATCAGTATTTAAGAAATTTTGCAAAAGAGCAAAACCATGTCTTAAAATGTATGGATGGACATAGTGTGGAATATTTAAATTTTGTGTTGTTGAAAAATAATAACAAAATGTTAGTATTTTCAGAGAGAAAAAGGGGAAATTTTACTTTTGGAGCATAAATTACTTTCATTAACTAATACTAAGCTTTCATTATGATAAAATTTAACAGCTTTTATTTTTCAGAAGGAAAGATATTCAATGAACTGTAAAAGTAAAATTTTAAACAAACCTAATGTTGTCATGATTACAGTAACATTAGTGAAATGTTTAATAAATACAGAATCAAAGCAAAAGATTGAGTCAATACATTGTTTGTTTTAGAGCAAAACTATCTACTGTGCCTTATTCAGGGAACTGAATTATAAAACTTGCACTGTAGGTTTATGAACTAACACTGCTACATCAGGGAACTACAAACATAACATAATGGTGCTGGTATGATCATAGTAATGTTAAAGAAATTTTTAATAGATATAACCACCAGAAAATATTGACACAAAATTAACAATCATCTAAATATAATTAAATGCTGGTAAAACAGGAGAGATTAATTTTGTAGATGTCACTACTGTAGACCTAATTCTTACTATCATCTGTACTGTTTTATTTGTGGTCTCTACTTTTACCAAGAGAAATAATTAAACTTACTTGTTTCATAATGAGATAAAGTTTACCAAAATATACAGAAATAAAGCTGAGTTAACTATATTTGGAAAGTGTTTATTGATTCACTTCAGTGATGCTTGATACTATCACTAAATAAAGCTGATCCACCAAACTCAGTAGTAAATTTAAGTATCTTCCAGAGATTATCCATTTCTTGAAAAACAATCTTTACAATATTCAGTAAATGTTAAATCATTTAGGAAAAAATATGTCAACATATAAGTTTTCTAAACAAAAACCATTCTAAGATCTTGAAACAAGATAAAAATGTTTTGCATACTTTATTTGAAAAATCATATTAAGAGATACCTTCATTATCTAAACATTATCCAAAGCTCTAACTAATTGTTTTAGATCGTTATAAGTTTAAAAGCAAGCTGAAACAAAAATAAAACAAAATCATATCAAAGCAAGTCTCTTCGTGTGTAAACTTTCAACTCATTTGAACATGGGCAAGAAATTGTAACTGCTATCTTCCTATCAGATATAATGTGGATAAACACCTCTTCCAGTTAGTTATATGTAGTACAATTTTGTAAATGTTCATGATGATACAAATCAAAAGCATTTTAAAAAATGTTTTAAGTAGTTAAAGTAGAAAATCAAGAGTTATTAACATAATAAATTTTTGCAATTACGTATCTAGCTTACATAATGTAAGTCACACTTCATGTAAGTAGGCACTGATGACAACTTTTAACAAAATTTAAAGCAAGTCTGAAAGAAAATTATATCCACCTATGAACAGGTAATATTTTATTTTTATGGAAGACTATTGTCTGTGAAGAATTTTTTCAGAAGCTACCATTCTTTTCCAGCTTCTTGTGGTTCCTGAAGGTTTTAAAAGACAGTTATTTTGAAACTACTATACAAATTTGAGAGAAATACATATTTATTGGAAAGCCTGAATACATGTTAGAAACTCAATGACGTGGTATTGAGTGAAGGGTACAGGCCATGAACTGTTTATAATTTTAAAATCAAGTAACAATGTTAGATCAAGCTAAATAATGTCAGTATGTACAAGTCATATTCAAAGATAATAATTAATGATGAAGTTTTTCAAACAATATTTAAAGAAGGATTACTCTATTAAACTATACAAAGTTTTTAGCAAGCTAAGGCCAACATTCAGTTTTCTCTAAAGCTGCATAGCAGTTGGCTAATGTAATTATTAATTACACTATAAAATATATCTTTAATTTTTTTCCATCTACAGAGGCATGTAATTGATTTTGCTCTCAGGTTATTTCCATTCAAATCATACTAATAACTCAAATTATGATAACCCACATGCATTATTTTTCAGTTTTCATATATTTAATATGTGCCAAAAGATTTGTTAGACAAGATTTTCCCATAGTAAAATGATGTTGACTATTCCATAAAAATCTAAAGTTTGTCAAATGGCTTTGCAAAACATCTTTTATCAGACATTCCAAAATGTTCACACAGCTGATGTAAGACTAATAGGTCTGTAACAACTGGGATAATCTTTATCACTTGCCTTGAAAAGATATGTTACATTAGCTAATTTCCAGTATTTTGGTACCTGCCCACTATTCAAGGGCTGAGAAAAAAATACCAAGTTATTCATATTGGGTTCTATCCAAAACCTAACAATTTGTTTACCCCTTACTCTTAATATGTTTTCAACCAACCTTTTCTCTTACATTATTTTTTTATGATTTAATTTCCTGTTGTACTAACTTTCTTGATCTTATATAATCTTTGTCTCCTATCATACCAGTCAACTTAAATTTATATTTTAATATTTTTTCTCCTGTAGTTTTTCTGATACAAACTTGCTTTTTATTTGCTGCTGTCATTTTCTTTCTATAAGGAACATGTTTTCCTTGGATTGATAAAAATTTGTCTTTAAAAATATTCCACATTTGATCAGCTGTCCAATTCACAACAGACCGGTGTAGTACAGCTGAAAATTGCATGCAATAATAACAAAGACATGGGAAAAGAACGGACATTCATGACTGAACTGGAATCCTTGAATATAGAAGCTCAATATAAAGGACTCACCCTGCATTTGTCAACACAGATGACTGACAAAAGTAAAGTGAAAAAGGACTTGATGACTGGTACAACAAGAATATCTTAGTGAACAATGAATAATTTCACATGCATAAAAAACACTATACTATAATAAACATAGGTCAGTAAAATAAATGTATAATTGTAAACCTGTCACACCATCTTGGTTACCTGTATTTAAATTTACATTTAAAAATCAATTATTCTTTACTACTAGTCACATCTAATTTGGAAATAGATTTAAGTGAAAACAGTTATTATTAACTAGGTGCCTTTTACTCTCATGGTTTTGAAATTGGTTTGATTTTATGTCCTTTGAGTTATAGGTTATTTGGATGGACTTCTATCTCCTGCTTTCCTTTATTGATTTTGCACCTAATTTTTTGTTTTATCTTTTACATCAAAATTTCTTTAATTTCTAGGTTTACTATTTTTATTTACTTTGTAAATACTTAAAGTTTCTATGTTATATTCACTTGTTAGTATTAAATACTTTCTCTCAGTATGTTTATTGATGTGTCCTTTTGGCTACCATTCATGATTTCCCAGATCTCTTTCCGTCCTCCTCAGGATTGTATCTCTTCCATTTGTTTTTTTGAGTTTGTTCAAGATCGTCTATGACCATTCAACTGGAATTTTACTCTCATTTATTTCTTTTATCCAAAAAATATGGAATATTGGAAACTCATTATAGATCTGTTTTGACTGTTTAATTATTTATTTAATTTTATTAATAAAAATTTTATTTTTAATGAAAAAGTTAGAATCAAGACAAAAAGATCAATATTATTGCTTGTAAGTGGAAAGTTACATATCTTCTTCCCTCTCAAAATTAACAGATTTTTCTCCTACTCTTTCTGGCTAGTCAGTGGCTGAATACAGTCCACATAACAAAACTCTTTGATAATACTTGTCATCTCCATGTGACCTGAATGAAGAAAATTAATAGTTTAAAGTATATTAAATACAAGATTAATGATACTGACAAATGTTTTATGAAGGTTATTACTTTAAATATTACTGTTTTTGCTACAGATAAGTAAACTTTAGTAACCAATAACAAAAGGGTATCCTAGTAGACTTAGCATTTGAAAGTCTTTTAGGCATAACAAATTAATTTTAGAGATCAATTTTTACTTTCTGTTAGCTATACTCTTCTGCATCAGCAATACCAAGCATGGAGCACATGTATTCTCAACTCAATGCTTTTACTCATCAGGATCTCTATTAGCCAACTGTAAAATTGAGATTCTTATGGGTAGGATTAGAATAAATTAACTTACAAGACCTTCGGCATAGTTAAATACAAAGTTGCAAAACAATCATTCGTTCATGCCCTCAGTCTCTGGAATCCCCTTCTAACAGCAAAGACCTCCCCAATCGACCAAGTGGATCACAAAAATGGCTTTAACTTCTCTCTTTCTAAAACTGTTTGCAACGATGTTTGCTGCCAACGGGGTATTTACCCTGAACCTGAACTGCGTATTGGTGAAGTTGTGCTGCCTGTAGCCCATGATACAAAGTTCTTGGGGCTTATCTTTAACACTAAGCTTATCTTTATACCACACATCAAGCAGCTACAGGTCAAATGTACAAGAGCACTGAACGTCTTCTGTGTCCTCTCTTCTACCACTTGGGGAGCATATCAATGTTCTATGCTAAAGATATATCGTGCTCTTATTAAATTGAAACTCGACTATGGATCACTGGTCTATGGTTCTGCCAGAACCTCGGCCTTGAAGATGCTGAACCCCATTGATCATTAAGAATGATGATACCCTGTTGATCAGTCGTCAACAATATCCCTGTTTCTTTGTAATTTAATAAGAAAAGTGTGCAAGTATGGAGAATCCTATAGTAAACATAAATTATACTGGATGGAAGTATAAAAAATGTGTAGCTTGTTTGATGGAGCTTATTTATGCTAAACATAACTCAAAAGTATCTTAGGAAAGCTATCCTTACAAATGTGCCATGACCAGTTTTTTATTAAATACAGCAGAAACAGCACCCTGTGGTTGACTTTTTGTGCTATTAATTACTAATTAATTGTAGTATTCATACTTCATTGAAAAAAAAGAGCAATAAAAAGTGAACATTTTCTAAAAGGATTTTTCTGGGAGGTACAATGTGGGAAAAATGTTCAGATTGTGCTTACGTACACTATAATGCTTTTCTGCATTAAAAGTGGTACTCTTCATTGACAAAATAAGTTTTTTTTAATAACTGTATTTTAGTACTATATTTATGAACTACATTAATATAGATATAATCAGACCCTCACATCCAGTCCTTGTGAAAGTTATGTTCTTGTTATAGGGAAGGTATTTTTATTGAAAGTTACATTCTGTTATAAAGAAATCGTTGTTGTACATTTAATATTTTTCTAATTGTTTCTATCTTGAATGTGAATTTTTATAAATGTTTGTTCATAGTATCATTAGACAGATGGCGTCATAGTACAATTATTTAACTCGTATACATACATACATACATACATACATACAAGTTGCTTCCATTATAGTAACTTGATGACCATATTGAAGAAAAATATATATATGTTGTTAGCCTTAGTGGATTTCAGGAAGAAAGTCTGTAAAGAAAAAGCAACTATTATAGATTTAGCAGAGTGTTATAAAACATAAGTGTTTCTCTCTTTGTAAGCTCGTAGAAAAGAGAAATGTAGCAACTAGCTCTTAAACTGTAAGACATGCTGTGTGAATGCTGCTTCATAAAGCTATTAGGATGCCTGGTACCAACTCAAATGAAAGAGAAAGCACTATGTTATTTAAAGGGTATTATCAAAGCCTGTGGATTCACTATGACATCTTTTTCTGTACTTGTCATGAGGTTTTAGTAAGTTCTATTCAAAATTTAATAAAACTACTTTCTCATCAAGGTATAGGAATTAATTTACTCGTATTTCCTCAGTCTTTGAAAGTAACCAAGCCAAATACAATTAAAAACAAAAAGACTTTTACATTCGTTTATCACACGATCACTTTCAGTACATTTAAAAGTCGTTAGTTACCAGGGTCGAAATCAGTATGATATGAAAGCGGATTCAACACTAGAGAAATTTGAGCTAAACTTGTTTTATCAGCTACCAATTTCTTTAATTTTACTCCCAGTCATACAAAATACAGGGAGACTAAATCCTAATGAATACGATTAATTATGATATAGAAAAGTGTATACAGATACATTCCAGGAACAAAACAAAAATAAAGAACAACTGAAAACAAACGGTAGCAAAGAATCACATTTATAAAACAGATTCTGAATTAAAATGAAGAAAATGAGCAATAAAACAATTCGTTTTTGGCTAATGAAACATATGCACTGTTTGAATTTCATAAATAATGAGCAAAGTATATGTATTACTGAGGGGAAACATAACTATACAAACAGAACACTTTTGAAGACCATTCAGCAATAAGCCTGAATCAGTTAAACAACTTCTAATTAACAAGTCTTTCCAACAATCAACTAAAAAGTTCGTTTGTTAACTTAAGAAGAGTTAGTTTAACATAACCTTTTAGGACTTACTGGTAAATCTTGGCTGTTCCACACTCTGAACTAAATAAACTTAAGAAAAACTTAAAACCGACCCTTATCATTCATACGCTTACCAAGTTTTCTCATAAACTCGTTTAAATTTACTGCCTCTACAACATTTGAAGGCAACCCACTCCAAAGGTCAACAACCCTGGTCTTCAATTTCAATGACTGTTTCAGTAGTGTTGGTCTTCAATTTCACGGTCTGTGTCAACAGTGTCGGTTTTCACTTTCACTGAATGTTTCAACAGTGTACGTCTTCAATTTTACTAACTTTATCAACGCTATTAGTTTTCAGTTTCACTGACGGTTTGCGCATTGTTTGTGTTCAATCTCACTGTGTTTCAAAAGTGTTGGTCTTCACTTTCAATGATTGTTTCAATAGTGTCGGTCTTCAATTTCACGGTCTGTTTCAAAACTGTTTGTCTTCACCTTCACTGAATGTTTCAAGAGTGGAGATCTTCAATTTCACAGTCCGTTTCAGCAGTGCTGGTTTTCAGTTTCACTGTCTGTTTTTGAAGAGCGCTGGTCTTTAACTTGACTGTGTGTTTCAACAGAGTTTCTTTTTGACAGAACTGGATTTCACTTTCACTGACTGTTTCAAAAGAGTAAGTCATCAATTTCACGGAATGTTTCAGTAGTGTTAATCTTCACTTTCACTGAGTAATTCAACTGTGGAGGTCTTTAATTTCACTCTCTCTTTCAAAACTGCTGGTCTTTACTTTCACTTAATATCTGAACAGTGTAGGTCTTCAATTTCACTGTCTATTCCACCCGTGTGAATCTTTACATTCACTGACTGTTTCCTCAGTGCTTACCTTCATTTTAACTGGCTGTTTTCACACTATTAGTCTTCAATTTCACTGACCGTTTCAACACTGTTGATCTTCACATTCATTGACTGTTTTGACACTGTTGGTCTTAACTTTCAATTTTGTTTAAACATTATCGGTCTTCAGTTTCACAGTTTCCACACTGTTTGTCATATCTTTCACTGTCTGTTTCAACATTACTGATTTTAAGATCCACTGTCTCTTTTGAACACTGTTGGTATTTAATTGCGCTGACTTTTTATTACTAATTGACGTAAATTTCACTCTTTGTTTCAACAGTGTCGGCCTTCATTTTCACTATATTTTAACGCTACTGATCTTCAATTTAACTGACTGTTTTTACACTACAGGTCTTCACGTTCATTGACTGTTTCAACACTGTTGGCCTTCAAGTTTCCTGTCTGTTTCACCTCTATTGGTCTTCACTTTCACTGAATGTTTCAACACTTGGTCTTCAATTTCACTGTTTGTTTTAACACTACTGGTCTGCAATTTCAATGGCTGTTTCAACACTGTTGGTCTTCAGTTTCACTGTCTGTTTTCACACTGTTGGCCTTCACTTTCAATGAATGGTTCAATACTTTCGATATTCAATTTTACGGTCTATTGGTCTTCAGTTTCACTGACTGTATAAACACTGTTTGTCTGCTTCAACACTATTGGTCTTCAATTTCAATGTCTCTTTTAACGCTTGGTGTTCAATTTTATTGTCTGTATTCCACTTTTTGTCTTCACTGTCACTTCTGTTTCAACACTACTGGTCTTGAATTTCACTGATTGTTTTCACACTGTCCGTCTTCACTTTTTGGTTCTGTTTCAACAATATTAGTCTTCATTTTAACGAACTCTTCCAACACTGTTGATGTTCAATTTCACTATGTGTTTCACTACTACTGGGTTTGAGTTTTACAGTCTGTTTGCACTCCTACCTTTCACCTCTCTTTCAACATCACAGGTATTCAGTTTCACTGACTATTTCAACACTGTTAGCCTTCAAATTTACTGTCTGTTTCAACACTATTGGTCTTTACTTTCATTGGCTGTTTCAACACTATTGGTATTGACTTCCACTGACTGTTTTCACACTGTTGATCTTCATTTTTCATTTGCTGTTTCAACACTGTTGGTCATTAAGTATATTGTCTGTTTCAACACTATTGGTCTTCACCTTCACTGGTTGTTTCAACACTCTTGTTATTCAATATCACTGTCTGTTTTAATAGTACTGATCTTCAGTTTTAATCTCTGTTTGTACACTGTTGGTCTTCACTATCACTTCTGTTTCAACACTGTTGGTCGTCAGTTTCACTGACTTATTAACACTGTTTGTCTTCAGTTTTACTGACTGTCTCAACACTGTTGGTCTTCAATTTCAATGTCTGTTTTAACACTTGTGTTCAGCTTCACTGTCTCTTTTCACACTTTTGGTCTTCACTTTAGCTTCTCATTCAACACTGTTGGTCATCAACTTTACTGTCTGTTTCAACACTATTATTCTTCACTTTCACTGTGTTACAGTACAAATGGTTTTCAATTTCACTCTGTTTCAACAGTGAAGTCTTAATTTTCAGTCTGTTTCAACAGTGTTGATCTTCACTTTCACTATGATTTAACACTACTGATCTTCAATTTCACGGTATGTGTCAACAGTGTTGGTCTTCACTTGCACTGCATTTTTCAACAGTGTATGTCTTCAATTTTATTAAGTCTATCAACACTATTGGTTTTCGGTTTCACTGACGGTTTGCACAGTGTTGTTGTTCAATCTCACTGTGTTTCAACAGTGTTGGTCTCCACTTTCATGGTCTGTTTCAAAACTGTTGTTCTTTACTTTCACTGAATGTTCATCAGTCAGTTTCAACAGTGCTGGTTTTCAGTTTCAATGTCTGTTTTGAACAGTGTTGATCTTTAAGTTGGCTGTGTGTTTTAACGGTGTCTCTTTTAACACAACTGGTTTTCACTTTCAATTACTGTTTCAATAGAGTAAGTCATCAATTTTATGGATTGATTCAGCAATGTTGGTCTTCACTTTAACTGAATGTTTGAACAGAGTAGGTCTTCCTTTTCTCTGACTGTTCGAACACTGTTGGTCTTCAACTTCACTGTTTTAACACAACTGGACCGCAGTTTCACTAGCTCTTTTAATACTTTTGGCATTCAATGTCACAGTCTCTTTCAATTGTACTGATATTCAGTTTTATTTCTGTTGGTACACTGTTGGTCTTCAACACATTGTTTTATCACTACTAGACTGCACTTTCACTGTATCTTTCAAATCTGTTGGCATTCAATTTCACTATCTATTTTAGTATTACTGGTGTTCAATTTTATTTCTGTGTGTACATTGTTGGTCTTCATTTTCACTTTCGCTTCAATACTATTGTTCTTCAATTTCAATGTCTCTTTTAACACTCAGAATTCAGTTTCACTGTCTATTTTCACACTTTTGGTATTCACTTTCATTTCTGTTGCAAAACTATTGGTCTTGAATTCCACTGACTGTTTTCACGCTGTAGGTCTTTACTTTCACTAATTTTCAATACTGTTGATCTTGAATTACCCTGCTGTCTGAACGCCATTGGTGTTCAGTTTCACTGACTGTTTTCACAGTGTACGTCTTCACTTTCACTTCTGTTTCAACAATATTGGTTTTTAATTTTACTGTTGTTTTCACACTGTTAGTCTTCTTTTTCCCTTTTGTTTCAACATTATTGATCTTCAATTCCACTAATTGTATATACACTAATAATCTTCACTTTCACTGACTGTTTTTACACTGTTGGTGTGCAGTTTTACAAACTTTCAACATTATTGGTCTTCAATTTCACTGTCTGTTTAAACCCTATTGATCTTAAGATTTACTGACTGTTTTCATACCGTACGTCTTCACTTTTAAGGTGTGTTTCAACACTGTTGGTCTTCAACTTCACTGTTTTAACACTATTTGTCTGCAGTTTCACCGGCTCTTTCAAAACTGTTAGTATTCAATAACACTGTCTGTTTCAGTAGTACTGGTCTTCAGTTTTACTCTGTTTGTACACTGTTGGTCTTCACTATCACTTCTTTTGCAACACTGTTGGTCTTCAGTTTCTCTGACTCTAACGCATTTCGTCTTAAATCTGAGCACAACTCTGAGATTTTCTAATGTTATGTCATAAAATGAAGGTGCTTACAAAATATATACTTTCCTATAAATATGTATTTGTTAGAGAATAGAATTAGTAAAATCAACTTATTAGTTAATATAATACTATAAAGCAAAATAAGATAATATCAGTTACTTTTGAAATATTTTTAAAAATAAATGTTGCATTTTTCAAAATATTAATACTCCTTTTTACATAACTGTATAAAGTACATCAATAAATTCGGTTACATGACGTCTTCCCCACACTAAGAGATGAACTATGAACTTCTAAATCTAAACTGTTGAAAAACATCCTGTACAAAACCTGAATTGTCAAATAGAAGGAATTCTAAGAGACGTCAAGGATGCTAATATAAAAGCCAGCAGTATCTTCTGCCAACATTTTATCAAACACATACACACACAATATAAAAAACATAATAAAATTTGCTTTGCAAAACATTTTCTATTACTATAGTGATGAGGACAGTAATTTACATTACATATAAAAAAAGCGTAAAATAAATTTACTTTCGTCACATCCGGGATGCGTCGCTAATTTTCTGCCTTATAATGAAGTATACTAATCACTCATTCTATATTTTGGCATAATATAAAAACATTGTTTATGTACAGTTACCGCAGAAAGTGTTCGTACCCCTGCGTCGTAAGTAGTTTTTTCCTCCTAACTTAAAAAGTATCACGAGTAGAATAATGAAGGTATAGTATATTATAAATATTATACTAACACACATCTACATAAATTTTTATGTAAATTGAACGACAAATAAACTGTTTATAAATAAAAACCAAACATAGGAGGGGCAGAAAATGTTCGTGCATCTACTTTAATGGTCAGTTGTGTGGCTTTTCAGGTGAATTACTCGGCGTAATCTCTCCTCATAGCCCTCCATGATCGTTTGACAGTACTCGACTGGTATTTTCTTCCATTTTTCTTTACAGAAGGCCTCCAACTCTTGCAAGTTTTTCGGATGACGCTGATGAACCCTGGTCTTCAACTCATGCCAAACGTTTCCAATTGGGTTGAGATTGGATGACTGCGATGGCCACACCAGAATGCTTATATGGTTCCTCTGCAACCAGGATTGCACATAATTGGATGTGTGCTTAGGATCATTGTCGTGTTGTAACATACAACGACGCCCAAGCCGCAAGTTCCGAGCATCATTCCTGATTTTACGTAAGTGCCTAATATATCAACGTACTCTTCTTTTTTCATGATTCCGTTGACGCGGTGAAGGCTGCCTGCACCAGAAGAGCTGAAGTAACCCCATAGCATGATCGAGCCACCTCCGTGTTTAACTGTAGGGACGGTGTTCTTTGGAAGATTTCGTTGCTCCTTCTTACGGAAAATATTGCGAACATCATTGTGGCCGAAAAGCTCGATTTTAGTCTCGTCTGACCAAAGAATACTCTTCCAATAGGTAAAATCTACAGGATTTCTTGCATACCTCAATCGTGTTTCTAAATGAACAGGCTTTAAATATGGAGTTCTACGAGGACGGCATGCTTTGAACCCAGAAGAGCGTAACGTGTTCGTAACTGTAGAGGTGCTTACTTCAACCCCATTTTCCCTTAGCAGTTTCTATATGTCATTACGTGTTAAACGAGGGTTCCTACTAACTTCTCTGAGAACCTTCCTCTTGGTTCTCTCTGGAATTTTGGTGGGGCGTCCGGAACGAGGGAAGCTAGCAATTGATCCTGTAAGCTTAAACTTGGCAATTATGCTTTGAACAGTAGATTTCGGCACATTAAGTTATGTAGCAATACCGGAAAGAGACACACAAGACTTGTATTTTACAATAATTCGGTTTTTTTAAATTATTGAACAGTTTCCTATTCGCCATGATGACCACGCTGATAATGACGGAAACGGCGCTAAATTGCCGGAAGTACATTTTGGTGGCTAAATTCCAATAATTGTGAACCCAGTGTCTAGTTCTGGAATGGTATAATGTAGTTTATTCGCCAAACTAAACAAAATTTTTACGGGAATATCAGTTTTTTCACACGTTCTGAAATGTACGAACACTTTCTGCTCCTCCTATTTTTGGTTATTTGTTTATAAACAGTTTATTTGTCGTTTATTTTACATAAAAAATTCTGTAGATGTGTGTTAGTATAATACTTATAATATACCATACGTCTATTAGCCTAATCTTTTAAAGTTATGAGCAAAAACTTATCGGAACGCAGTGGTACGAACACTTTCTGTCGTAACTGCAAGAAGGAAGTGTTAAAAGAGAAACCTTCTAAACATATGAAAATATCATTATGAATGTTCTTTTTTTGGTAGGAGTTCTGTTATGTGTTTAAGTATGAATCAGAACATTCGAATAACACAACTAAATCAAGTACATGGTGAGGAGCTATCGCCCGTCAAGAGATCAATCAAAACATGAGCATGGAATGTCGTTACAATCAGTCATTGTGGATTTAACAAGCCCAAGAACTCACTCACGTTAGGAACCTCCTGAGAGACCTTTAGATAAAGGTTATTACTCCTGAGATTGTTGGATTTAGATCTCTTGTATCCATACACAAAATCATCAAAATAATGTACACAAACCAATCATTCTTTATTTATAAGGGCTTATAAAAACAGTATATCTGTATATATTGCTTGTGTAATTCGAAAAAGATAAGACACTTAGACTACCCGAAAACATCTTCCACTCATATGAAACCAGCATTACGAAAGTCCGTCTATGTTATCTTCTTTAAGTATGAATCTCATCAAGCAGCGCGCTCACCCAAATTAAAGGTAATAGTTTATGTTTTATGATATGGATTTTAAGAAAAGTAAGTTCTTTCCTAACGATGATTATTTTTTGTTTACAAACGAAATATTATAATATTAATTAAAGCCAAAAACAAACACTTGATTTTCACAGACAAGAGTTTATTAACAAAATTAAAGAAATTCTGTCAGTGTTCTAATAAAACTGGATGTAATCATATTCTTATTAACCTCATCACTGAGCTTATTAACGATTTATAAGGTTAATAATATGTTAGAAGGAAACTATTTGGGCTTAACAGTAAACAGTTTTAGTGGGAAATGTTTTGCATACTTATTTCTACTTCTAGACTGGGAATTGTACAGTATTGTTTTCTGGGGAGTTCTAGTGTTTGGTCCAATTTTTTATATAACTCTTTCTATAGCAGTACAAATCTGTTTTGAAACGTTTAATTCCATTGAACTATAGAGCTAACGAGCTCTCAAGAGCCAGTTGTTTTGGAACACATTACAGAACTGTTATACAAACATGAGAAACTTCGAGGATTGGTAGATTAGATGAATACTTGTCTGACATTTGCTACTTGTCTCTTGCTTGGAAGTAACACATTTACTAATGGATTCCTCGATTTGGAAGCTATTTGATATTTGACATCTCTACGTATGCTTATCTTTGGTTTCTATTTTTCGGAAGAACTGTTGCTGGAGGACAGCTTATGATGAAGTCACAGTTGTTTAGAGGTCTGGTTGAATATTGTTCCAGTTCCAAATGCTGGAGGAAGAAGTATCTGCTCCAGTTTCTGTCAAAGCGGTAGGATGTCTTGCTAATTCAGAGAAAATTATTTTACCTGTTGTTTGTGTAATTTATACTTATAGCATGTTGCTTATTCAATTTACACCAGAAGCGTTAGGAAAGGCTAGTGGTTAATAGTGGCTAAATTTACAGTAAGAAGAAATGTTAGAGTTAGTGAATAAAAAAAAAATTAAAAGCCATCAAGAACCGAAAAACCCTTTTAAAGTCATTAGTAGGGTTGCACTTGTAAATATAATAAGAGTATGTTAGATATAGTATCGAAAAATGACTTTTTATAAGAAACATCATTTGTTATGGTTTAATTTGTTTTCAAACTCTTCGTTTCTATACTATTTTCACTTTGTGAAACAAATAATTTAACACTTATTGCAATTGCAATTTTATAAATGAAATGTAGAGTGTTTAGTCAGACATCATTTATTGTTACTTTTTTACACGAATTGTGTTTTTTGATAACACACACTCTCTCTCTAACATTGTATTTATCTATATGTGGGTTTCTTTGTATGTTGTAATGACAATCACGAGTGATATTCAATTAATTGCACATCAGGAGAGTGGCTGGTTGTTTTTATATGCTTAAATATAAAATGATATTATTTAAACTCTTTGATTTGGTACTTGGGATCTGAAATTTATGTTGTGATTATGTTGTATTTCAAATAAAGTTTTATAAAGAAAAACTTGGAATAATCAATATTGTTGCTGAATTGTCGTTTGATTAAAACCTACGACACAAAAATTTAAAATTAAATATTACACATACTTAACAATTCATTATTAGTTGTACAAAATTTAATTACTTAAACTATATTGAAAATATCCTTACCATGTTAAGTTGATTTGTACAATAACAGGTTAATGAATCTGAATATTAGACAGATATTTGTAAATACAAACTTACTGTTTAATATTTATCTATACGTGTATTTTAACAAAGAACACACATTGTTTAGCCCTGTCTTTACAATAGCATTATGACCATTCAATTTTACATAGAAACATTCAATCGAAAGGGTATTTTATCATATAGCTATTATTTAATCTCTTTAATTTTAATGTCGCTTTTCGAAATTTATGCTTTGATTAAGTTTTCTTTCAAATAAATCTCAAGAAAAATATACGAAAACCGATACAGTTTATTAATATAAAATTGAAAATTACAGTTTTCACAAAATGTATACGTGTAATAAACAAACTTAAGTAATGATTGAATAACATTTTAGTTGTTAAGGCGATTACGTTTATTTCTTTTTCCACTGTGATGGAAACTATATTGAAATATTCATCAACATTTTCAGTGTTTGTTTCTTGTAGAAATTTGTTTAGTTATAAAACTTTTACAGTAAGTTTATTACATGTCTGTTTTACTTTCACTCAAACTATGTATGTGTGTTTTGTTTTTCAAAACCTAATAATGACAAACAAATTTTTAAAAATAATTGTTATTTTAATTCCATTTTATTAGTAAAAGAGAGTTGTCTACTAGTATATACATGAATATATATATATATGAGAAAATTAATTTTTTTTTTTAATTTTCGCGCAAAGTGAAAATGAGAGCTATCTCCGCAAGCCGTCCCTTATTCCAAGTTTGACTGTGTGGGTATTTGGGTATTGATGTTGTTAAATACCCAGGAGGGTCAGGTACATTTGACCTCTTCCTCCCTCCCGAACGATTATAGCGTCTCTCTTTAGGGTTGTTTTTTTTTTAAAGCTTTGGGCCAGAGTAAAAGTATAACATCATACTCAGGTCCATTTCAGGGCTCAGTCCATGCATGGACGAACAAGAAGTTTTTTTGTTTTTTTCCATTTAATTTTTTTTTTTGTATTTTCATATATATATATATTTTTTTGTATTTTTTCTCCTTTTTCTCGATTGAGAGAATGCTACTACTACTTGTAGTAACACAAACACTCACACAGAAAAGAAAGTAATAATTATTATTATTCAATACTTGAATAATAATTCAAAAGAGAAGAAAATAAAAATAATAATAATGATTAAAAAAAGAAAATAATAATTATAAAAATAAAAAGAAACAAGGACTAAGTGTCTAGTGCATAGTGGCCAGCTTGTGTTACATTTCTTAAATATATGTTAAAAGGGGAGAGGTATTTAGTACCATTTACATCATGTACGTGATATCTGTCGAGATCACACATTAAGTTATTTTTGTGCCAATTCTTATTGAAATATTTTAGAGAATTATGCAAGAGTCTTTCAGCTATTGTATCTATGTTTGCATACTTGTGCATGAATGTGGTTGAGGTGCTACGTGGTACTTTGTATGCTGAAGTTAGTACAGAATTTTGTATACGTTGAAGTTTCTGTACATGTGTGGGTGCTATGTTAGTCCCTTATTTATCTGGAGGATTTATTTGTTTTGAATTTCGTGCAAAGCTACACGAGGGCTATCTGTGCTAGCCGTCCCTAATTTAGCAGCGTAAGACTAGAGAGAAGGCTGCTAGTCATCACGACCCACCGCCAAATCTTGGGCTACTTTTTTACCAACGAATAGTGGGTTTGACCGTCACTTTATAACGCCCCCACGGCTGAAAGGGCGAGCATGTTTAGCGAGACGGAAATGCGAAACCGCGACCCTCAGATTACGAGTCGCACGCCTTAACACGCTTGGCAATACCGGGTTCATATCTGGTGGGAAGCCAGCTAGTCTCCACCACCCAAAATGGAATTGAATGTAACATTATGTAGCCCTCATGGCTGAAAGGGCGAGCACGTTTGGTGTGACGGAGATTCGAAACTCGCGATCTTCAGATTACCAGTCGAGTGCCTTATTCACCAGACCATAAAATTAAAAAAATATACTAGTGTTTTATGTTTCTATTTAATTTAATAATTTATATTTTGTGTCGAGTTATATATGGTATCTGGTTCGGTGATTCATATAATCTAATTTAGGTGTTTTTATTTTCTATTTATTAAACTAACTCATATTTTCCAGTTACGAAATACATATAAAACATGTGTTCTGGACACTTTTGTTAGAAAAGTGTATTTGTTACGTTTGCCTTATTCAGAGTTCTAAAGTTATTCTGATGAATTTTATTCAACATTGAGTTTGACATTTCATGATGGATACAGTGCTAAATTCGACGTGTGTTAATTCAATAAACGTATAAGGACTCTTTTCTTCTACATGCAACATGATAATGGTTTGTATCACTGCTTACTTTTGTCGTTTCTTTATAACACATATTTTTTGGTTATTTTGTTATTAAGCATTTAGTTACAAAACTGACTATTTGTGCTGGGCACACTATGGGTATCGAAACCGTGATTCTAGCATTAGAAACTTTCTCAATTGCCGCTGAACCACTGCGGTGTCCCGCAACAGAATAGAAAACAAATACACTTCCATACAAATTGTAAGAAGCTATACCTCTATTCGATGTTTTTACTAAATGATTAAAACTAAGATAATTCCCCTAAGATTCAAATTATAATATTCAATACAAATTGCAAGAGTTTTAAATACTTGTATTTCATATGTGTATTGTTTCATATGTGTAATAAAAATAATCTGGTTTTATCAAGTATTTATTGTGATTCATGTAATTAGCATTTACTAATATTCTTTAATTGCTTCATTTCAAATGAACTTGTATCATTAAACTTACAGTCACAAAACATATAGAGGAATATATGTGTAACATCCTGTACAATAAAAACTTGAGTCTGTGAATTAACTGAAATGTACACGTCATACACAGACAGTTTCAAAGGCTAAAAACAATAAATACAATAACTGTATTTTTACAGAAAGTGGAATTGAATGACCAAAAAGTTTCTAAATTGTTACTTCAAGTCATTACAATTAGTCGATATTAAAACTATGCAATTGTTGAAATGATTAGAAAGTATAGTTTTCATTCGTATATAGTTATGTGAGAATCAAAATTTGTATCAAAATATTCAATATTTTCTGTCATGAGCTTCAGAAAAGCTCAAATATTTACAAAAGGTAGAATTGTAAATAGGTATTTTTATATTATTTGTTCTCTTACTTCCGCCAAGCGTGCTAAGACGTTCGACTCGTAATCCGAGGGTCGCGGGTTCGAATCCCGGTTGCACCAAACATGCTCGCCTTCCCAGCCGTGGGGGCGTTATAATGGTACGGTCAGTCCCACTATTCGTTGGTAAAAGAGTAGCCCAAGAGTTGGCGGTTGATGGTGATGACTAGCTACCTTTCCTCTAGTCTTTCCTAAATTAGGGACGGCTAGCGCAGATAACCTCGTGTAGCTTTGCGCGAAATTAAAAAACAAAACAAACAAACGAACTCTTACTTCCATGTAAAAACTTAATAAATATAAATGCTAACATTGATCTGCTCTTTAAAAACTAGAGATTAGAGTGTTATATGAATCAGTTCTCTTTGTTCAGCGATCATTCTTCCCTAAACTTCCACGTCAATAACGAAAGCAAGACAGCGTTGAGAAAATAAGATAAAGAATGTTAAAATTAGTTAGGGTTATACGTATATAGTAGTTTCTTTTAGGTTCGGCTATCAATTCTAAAACAAAAAAACGTCGAAAGACTGGAATTCACTTTGCACTTTCCAAAGAGATATAAATTATCTCGCATGTATTTATTTAATGTTGAATACTAAGAGTGAGAATCAAACATGTAATTTTAATTCTACTGATACGTGTATCATGCCAAGAAAATAATTTTGACTTTAACCTTTTATTTTTATATAAATTCGTAAAAAAAATATTAAAGGATGTTCCAGCTTCACTCGACAGACTACATACAGGTCTCAGACAGATCTTTACCGTTAAATTTGTTTTATCACTATTTAGATATAGATTAACAAGGCATACAAAACAATTTGAAAGTTATGTGATCTTGGATAAAATATAGGTATATATGTTATTGAAAGATTTTGAAAACAGTTATAAGGATAAGGAAAAATAAAGAAACGTTCGACAAAGGTATTATTTGAAATACATAAATGTGGTTAATATGTAGTATGGTGACAACCGATAACGTGCACTTGATCAATGCAGAATACGTTACAGGTATTTGGGTTTGAAAAACTTTAATTTGAAGGCGAAACATAGGGGCAAAAATGACAGGAGGAGCTCAGACATTTCCTTTCTCTTTATCCATCCCGAGGTATAAATATCCTGGTAAACTTACAATTAAAAAAAAACACATCAGGAGAGAAAAATAAGTAGTTACAAAAAAAGAATCAATTATAGACTGTGATCAAGAGTAAAAATAAATAAAACTGATTAAAAGTTACTACTACAGGGTTCTTCAGGACAGCTAGAGATTTGTAGATTCTATGTGATAGATTGGGTGTAGGGGAAACGATAGTACCCTAAAAAAACCTACATTCACAACTCGGACGTCGAGTAACCTATGCTAATAGTGCCTGAAATGAAAACTATATATGCGTTGTATCACTGTCAAAATTAATACGTTATTTCATTCATTAGTTTCATAGGTGAGATTGGGATGTGTGGGGGATATTTGAGAGACTTGAGAATTCTTCAGTAAGTGGATTTCTGTTGACATATTTTTATAGGCTTTTTGCTGATTTGAGTATTTTGTGTTTAATGGCTAAAACGTTGTCAGTGCTATGAAGATAAGAGAAGGAAATATATAATAGCTATCTATATGCTACATATAAGACGGTGTTTTACTGTTCCTGCGGTTTATTTTTTAGCTCTCTGACATGTTAAAGGACTATGGTATGATATTCCGCAATACGTCGTATGTATATATCTAGAATAGTGGCTGGTGAATAACCTTCTTGATATCTACAGATTATTTTGAGGTAGAACAGTCTGTGGCGTTATCGAAAGAATGTATATTTAATATTTGACGTCCATGACGTGTTTCTGTTAAAAATAACACTAAAACTTTATGTGTTTCGTGAGAATTATACGACGTTCTCAGTGACTGTGTTTTTATCATGTGTAGATATATGTGTCGTCTGACCAAATCGCTATGTTACAGGTATACTGTTATGCGTGAGTTTTCCTTAATTTGGAAAACGGTATTTAAAGGGTTAATGACTGATCCTTAAGGAATACCTGTTTTATATTAAATTGTTCTTAATATTCAATGTTAATTCCTACTTCAGTTGTTCTGTTTATGAAAAATTGTGACAAATCGGGAGGACATCGTGCCAAAGAGAGTCGAACAAGCGTATGTCGTCCAAATATTGTTGCTATGGTAACGTGTGTTTGCGGTTGAAGGCATGAAGTATTTATTCTCTCACTGTTGTTAGTTAGGTGGTCAGCTGTTTGTCTATCACGTCTGGAACCGTTTTGTATGTTTGATAAGATTCTGTTTCTAGGTGGTACAGGAGTCTAGTCACGATGATGATGTTATTAAAGAAACAAATGAACCGATAGTAGGATGGATCACTGAGTTTATTGTCGGACTTAGCTATTACTGTGGTTATCTCAGTCATCAGAGTGGTTTCCGTGTGTCAGGGATAAGGTTACTAGATATCTTAGAGTTGTCACCTAATATTTTATTTATAAGATTAATAATTCCTTCTTCATTCGGTTAGTGTTATGAGACTTGTGAGAAATTGTATTGGGTCGTAAAGTTATGTGCCTCGTTTGGATACGAGGTTTTGTGTGACCATAATTGAGAGTTCGTGAAATAGTTTATTTACTAATTCGTTGTGTAGTTTGTGTAAATGTTGGGAAATTCGGTGTATTGAAGGATTTTTTTCAGGTATTTGGGAAACAGGTTTTGTTTTCTTTATTCTGTTGTTGAGGAAGGTGACAGAGATATTTAAGTTTCTGACACAATTTACTAGCTTGATTTATTGAGTTGTCTAGTAAGATTAAAAGGTTTCATAGTTCGATTGTTGTTGTAATTTGATTAGATCTTTCAGTCTGTTATTCTCTTGGTTGGTATAATAAATAGCCAAGGTAAACGACGACTTTCGATAATATGTTTATGCATCTCTAGATTAGTTTACAATGATTTAAATTGCATATGGTTTGCTTTAAGGGTGCGGTTTCGTTTATTACCTCCTGAATGCCAGTTGATGATGATTGGGCTTCGTCGTCTATGATTTCTATTTTTTTTTTATATTATCCAGGACGTTTACGCAAGAGTTTTGGAAAATTTTTCCCATTTATTATTCTTGTATACATAGGACAGAAGAAGTGGATAATTGGGTTGTGAGTTTTTCGTGTATAAATAGAATGAAATAGGAAGATGATCTCATCCTATGTATTAGTTAACTTGAAATTATAAATATTCTTTAAAATATTTTATATGACTAATGCTATGTCTAAGATGTCTTATGTCCCATCAGTGTGTGTATGTGGAGGCTGATCGTTCTCGATATATTATTATTATAATGTATAAAGTTCCTCAGTATAGTTCCGTTATTTTTACTTGGTTTACTTTAAAAATATGGATGTTTTCACTTTACGTCGCAGATCAGAAGTATCCTTTGATATTTTGCAATAAAAATTTGAAATATGTTAATATTTGGAATAAATTTAGGTCTTACATGTAGAACGATTAATGTAACTTGTGGAAACTTGTAAATAATTTCACAATTATTTTGTTATTTGTAACAATGTTGATGTCGCGAAACTGAACTTTAATGTTGCATATGAAAACGAACTAACTAACTGGTGTTCCTATTTTGATTTTCTTTGATATTATAGCTTGTTGGAAACCAGTTAGTTTTACCTGAATGTTGATTTGGCATGTCTTCGATCAATATATCCAGCCATGGACACTCGATCACTGTTTTCTAGATCTCAGTAGAATTCCGCTGATAAGCAGATCTCTTTGTAAAGTTGCGGAATGAATCAGACGGAGCTGGAAGAGAAGTTTATTAAATAGTCGGTGATAAACCTTTAATGAATCCTTCAACTCTTTTTGTTGTCTTGATTGGTCGGTTGTCTTCATATGATTGTCATTTTAGTGGAAATGCGGTTTTGCCCTCTATGCATAAGATATCTGCATTGGTTGAGCCGTTTGTTTCTGTTACTATTGGTCTGTCGTGGATTCTTTAAGTTTGCTTAATAAGAGAAGTATAGGAATAGATAATATTGGACTTACCTGGTAGAAGGTGTTTTAGGTAATTTCACTGGTTCCAAAGATCCAAAACTTGTTGATATTTAGAGATCCATGAAATGAAGATGCAAGTTGTCCCTCACAGTTGATGCATGTCGCTTCTTGTTGATTTTTTTCGCATTGACTGACATGATGTATGCCTCCGAACATGACAAAGCGTAGTGTGGACTTGAAGGCTTCACGGGTGCGGCACATCGATGGCTGTTTAGACACTGAGGCTGCTGGATAGGATTTATCTACTTCCATGGGGTGTTTTGGGATCCACAAGGTAACAACGTTGGTCAGTAGACTCTTAGCTTATTATAAATCCTGTAATGACAACTTAATTAGTGTGGATTCCATACCTGTTTTGTTAGATTTGATCCTTCCAATCCTGATTGGTTTCATTCGTCTATAGTTAATACCAAGTGTGATTCCTCTGATGACGATCGAAGTTCTTTACTGTGAAGCTCCTGGAAGGTTGTTTGAATTTTTGCTTCCGTTAAAGGCAGGTGACGGCGAGGATTTGAAAAGTATTGGGTGGTGTCATGGCTGATTGGATTTAACGACTATTTTCCCCATTGGTAGACTCCGTGTTTCGGTGAAATGTATTTCATGGAAACATTTTTTTTTTCCATGGCGTTTTCCAGTTGATAGAGTTGTTGAATAAGGGTGCTTCGTCGAGTTGTGGAAAAAGAGAGCTGGATGTAGAGATAGACTTGTCTGCGTTGTCAAATTCCGTCGCAGTATCCTGAGAGCTTCCGCAGACCGCTTTCGATACGGTCCGACGTAAAATGGCAAGTCGTTGCGGCGAAATGAGGATAAGTACTGATGGACGCGTTATCGGCGATGACCGTTTTTCTTCTTTATGACGAGTGTGTGTTAGAATGTTTAACCATGATAAAAAACTGTTCTTCATAGGTAGAGATAAAATCTTATATATGAGATAAACGAAGTCTTACCTGTCTTTTACCTTTTATTAGTGAATGAATATAATACAATATCAATAAATACCAAGTTCAAAATATTAATCAATACCATTCAAATGAGTCAATTCTAAATTAAACTCTCTAACGTTGGCTCTGCCGTACATAAGGTCTCTTAGAGTTTTAGAACCATTCAGGAGAGACATTGGGTCCATACATTTATGTCACATTAGAAGGCTACCAACTGAATGAATGATGTATGATGAACTTACTGATTTATCTCTTTAAATATTTAGACAGATACATATCAGTAACCATATTTAGAGGAAGATGCGATATTTATATATTATTCACCACTGCACAAATGACAAAAGAAAAGTCTATATCTTTCTCTATGTATCATGGTCAGTAATATATTTACAAGAGTGAAAATTGCATTATTTCATTACCTGTTAGCAAATATGTCAGCAAATGCGTATCATAAAAATATATTTTTGTACTGCTATTTCGTATTCTTGGGAAAAGGAAAATATTATTTTAGCCTGTGTATATTGTATATTTTGTTTCTGGATTTTTCTATTAAAAACATAAAATACACTCTAAAATTGGGTAATTACCATTTTTTGATAAGGTTTGAATTCCAATACACCAGTGGGTCAGCCGTATAAAACAGAAACAAAATTAAATTTCCGTTGTATAAACAGCTTCTGTTTTTACATACATTTAGACTAGTCGATAAATATTCAATCTTTGAGGAAACTTGGACAATAATATCAATGAGGTTTCAAGTGTAGTCTGAAAACTTACAATTCTAAAATTCGTGGTTTTGTCCTTGTAATTATAAAAGCACAAGTAACTCACTATACAGACTTTTTCTTAAGAACAACAACACAAAAAAACGAATATAGGGTTTTTTTCAAGAATAATTATAAATATTTTGAATAACTATTATTGAAATTCTAATTCAGTTTGCCGACCTTCTCGTACTGTTTTAAAACTGGTTTATAAAGTGTTTTTAAATTCGTTAAAATTCGCATACTTCTCTATTATGTCATTTAACGTGTGATTAGTAAAACAGGTATACTACTTTTCTTTTTTTATCAAGTTGGCAAGTAATAAGTTATTATTTTGCATTTGTTATCAAAATAACCAAACTCTGTTATATATATATAACTTTAAAACCTAAAACAAAAACGAGGACTTTTTGTAAAGATATTTTTTTCCGGTAAATATCTGCCAGAGAAAGGGATCAGA
Organism: Tachypleus tridentatus; assembly: GCF_004210375.1. Lineage (NCBI taxonomy): Eukaryota > Metazoa > Arthropoda > Merostomata > Xiphosura > Limulidae > Tachypleus > Tachypleus tridentatus. The sequence continues at coordinate 90,032,874 of NC_134834.1, forward strand.
AAAGTCTACAGGTAGTGAAAGTTCATGTAGATGTAGGTGTTTGTTAGCTTGAGTACTTATATCTGTATATCTATATCTATTATTATAAATGTAATTTATATTTATATTATTTCACTTCATTTTATTTCTTTATGTCATTCTGGCAAATGGATGTTAAGAATGATAAAAGGTGTTTCCCCACCACAGTGAGTCCTATTTCCACAGTCACCTCCAAGACATAGGGTACAATTTATATCCCACGTTTTAGCTTGTACCCTGGAATCCTTTCAATTTGTGTAAAGTTTTTATATTTGTTTCGGTTTTTTTGTTATAACAAACTATTATAATTATTCAGGCCATGATTTGCTGTTTTTAACGCAGTCCTCACTTTTGATTTTGTTTTAATTTACTTACCAGTTTTAATATTCTTTTAAAGTATACACTTGTCTCTATGTTGTCTTTAATAACTAAGTTTGTGATCAAAATGATTTATAGACATATATTTCATCAGTCGATATTACACTGTAGCTCATGTCAACAATGATATACTCACAAATGTGCGTGTAGACAGTTTCGCCTTCTTGGTAAGCATTTTATGCAACTCTCTCATATAAACGTTCTAAAACCTGATCAATATTTATATAGAAACTAACGTATTACTAGCAACAGGTATTTTATAAAGTATACTGTTATCACGAAGACTATTTTTGCAATTTTAATATTTTGTAAGACTCGGTGAAATGATTTTTTTTAAGATTCCAGAATATATGTATTTTAATTTTTTTTTCTGTTATTCTAATTAATCGAAAGATGAAAGATTTTGTTGTTTATAAACAAACTGAAAAATGTTGATTGTTTTCTAAACCTTTATTGATTTTTAATATCAACACAAATTCCTTTTAAGAAGCTTCTCAGTTCCTCAGCTGGAGGCTTGACGACTTAAAACTAAAATACATGTTTGATACCCTTAATAAGCATAGTACAGTTAGAAAACACAAAATCAAACATTATTATTGAGAAACGTTAACACTTCTCATCTAGAGCATACAAAACTTTGTACATTCATTACAAGAGACAAAGCTGAGTTTTACAGAGAAAGTTATTAACATGAACCTGCATGAAAAAAATTTTGTTCTTTTTAAACAACCGAACTTTACGTAGTGAGAAAACACAATCATCTGATCCATCAATGTCTATGTTTTCTTACTATGAGTTCAAGAAAAGTGATTTAGAAATTTTAATAATACGTTCGGTTCTATCGATTAAGAAAAATACAATAACTTAATTTGATCATTTTGGCCTTTGCTATCTTACTTAGAAAAGTGGTGCAATTTTCTTTTGATGAATTTGAATAAGGACTTATCCATCGTGTTATTTTTTCGTCATTGTTGGCGATGCAGAATCTACCAAACGTAATATTAAAATATACCTTTTTGGAGTACCACTTTCTATGCATTGTGTTTAGAGAAGGTACCATTTTGGTAAACAACTCAATTGCTTTATTAATATAGCCACGTAGAAAAAAATAACATAGTGTTAATATTTTTATTGGGTTCTGTACTAAGTTTGTCATCATAATTCTTTTTGATTTGAAAGAATACAAGTTTACAATAGTGAATTTCATTTTATTATAAATATGTCGTATTTATATTGTCTATTTTATTTCCATTATTCACACACACACAAAAACATATATATACATATGCGGTTCTCTATACACTTAAATTTGTTGTAAACTTTTGGAAAGTTAAAAACTACTACTAAGGCAATGTGTTATGTTAAAATAAAGGAACGAATCTGTTTCTGTGGTGTTAACTTCAACCTTAAATATTGTTCTTTGATAGAATAAATTAATTTTACTACTTTACCAATAATTCACTTAAGTCTATCATTAAATCGTTTTTGGAACCAGAAAATTCAGTTAATCATAACGAAACCGCTTCACAGTAATTTCATTCACCAATCACAATCTTGATCGTCTTCAAATATGTCAGTTTTACTGTAAATAGAATAAAAATGGTATAAAACAGGTAACAGAACAGCTATATGAATTGTAAAGGTTTACTTTGGTAACTACAACTTTGTGTAAGTGATGTCTGTAATTTTATGACATCTGTAGAGAAAGTTCAGTTTTCTTTACCGAACACATGGTAACGAGAATCAGTAATATTTTCACAAAATCAGTAATTAAAATTCACTGGTAACTAATTATGTGAATTTGGTTCGTTTCATGGACCAGTAGTGAAAATAATAATATTCGTCATTTGTGATGTATATTTTGAATACACTTTGTTGTAGATGGTAAAGCAAACGCTATTTGGTAATAAGAATCGTTTCCATAGTAGTTTTAATATTCATCATAAAATGAAAAAAATATAACTTAATTGTATTTTATAAAACCAGTATCAGTACAGATGTAAGAACAGTAAGAAGTTATTTTAATAAATCATATCTAATGTTTATCATTTCGTTTTACAGAACATCATTTCTACTCGCTCATCACATATCTGTAAGTTGAAAAAAACTTCGCGTGGTGTACAATGCATGTGCATGTTCGAGCCTGAGTGAATATATACATAGGTAGAAAATAGACTCTAATGAAGATGGAAAATTTGGATTTACGTAACAGTGGCAGGTACACAGATGATGTGATAAATATTAAGACAATGCTTTCTTGAAGGAGTGTGCTATGTATAGGTGTTGGGTTCAGAGCTTATTCAGTTTCTTGACAGTTTGTAAATAATCACTCTTTCTACATTGGATTGGCTTACCGTGGGTTCTAGGGTGTTTATCAGATTTCACAGTTACTATCACTATAATTTTCACATCTGATTGCTTTACAGACACATTATATAATAAAGTTCTAAACCTTTTTAAAAACGTTTGATGTAACTTAAACAGTTATTTGCGTTTGGGAATGGACAGGAAATAACTGGTTTCAAAGAAAGTATGACATATACATGAAGGAAGAATAATATTCTTCAACCAACATAATATTATGTGTTGCACATACAATTCATTTAGTTAGATTGAAAAAAATGGTTGTCAATTAAAATATCCAAATGTTATTTTGTAACTGCAAAACATTTTTATGATCTCTATGGCTATATTTGTTGTTGAAACTAATTAAAAGAGTTCAAATTGTTAAATATGATATTTTTTCTATGAAATCGCAAGAGTTGTACATGATAGATAACAATAACTCAACTTAAATTTGCATTAAAAATAAGAGTAAAGTATCAAAGCTTCAACATATGAACATGTGCAGCATTCTTTTATAAAAAGATTTGCAAAGACAGAAAATGGTGGTCCCTCAAAAGTGCCAAAAATATTGAAATATAGATAAAAGTGGTCTTTGCAAATTACTTATACTTATTGTCTAAGATTTGTTTTATTGTTTGTTTTAATTTCGCGCAAGGCATAAGAGGGTTATCTGCGCTATCTATAAGACTAGAGGGAAGGCAGCTTGTCATGACCACCAACTGCCAACTCTTAGACCACTTTTCACCAACGATTACTAACTTTATAAGGCCCCCACAGCTTAAAGGGCGAGCATGTTTGTTACAGCTTGGATTCGAACCCGTGATCCTCAGTATTTGGTAATGAATTTGATATACATGTGTTTACGTTATCAAATATATTAGAATCAGCTTACTGCTAGTTATATAATTAACAAAAAATAGATATGCTACATCAGAAAAAGATAAACAATTTATTATTATTAATTAAAAACAAATAAATAAAAACATCGAAACATAAAGAGTAAAGTAGCCCGTTTTCCATTTTGAAGGATTCTCTCGTCATACACAAATACCTTTCAGGAAATACAATAAAACCTAAAGATATCAAAAAAATACTTTCCTATTATATGAATTTTTTTGAGGTATAATTGTTATTACTGTAAACGCTGTAAGGCCTGGTATTTGTGAAAGGTATAACTTATCAGTTTTCTTCTGTAGATTCCTTATTGTTATTGTTAATTTTCTAAGTTTCACTAAATTAAACCCTCCAAATGTTACATTTTCTTAACCATCTTTCTTAACCATTTTCATTGTTAAACATCCGTACTGGAATATATAGAAAAAGAAAAAAAATAGAAAAATTGCTTTCAAATTTAGTACTTTAAATAACATTAACAGAATACTTAATAAAAGAAGATAATCATATAAAGTCTTAAACAGAAAAAACTAAAGAATATTTCCCAAGTAAACAAAAGCGTTACCTCGTTAATATTACATTTTGCTCGTCGCAATTATGTACACACAGTTTATGGCACTTGACATTTATGAAAAGACTGTGTTACAATATATAGTTCTTTTGTTTATATACGTTGGAACTAATAAAAGGCTTAGACTAATCGAAAACACCTCTTTCTCATGTAAACCAGCTTTAGGTACGTTATTACTAAGTGAAGGTTCTGTTATCTTCCAATAATTATGGGCTTGATTAGTCGAATAATTCAATCAAATCAATTCCATGTTAGGCCGATATCGTCTGTTAGTGTGGACATGGTCAGCGCAAGAACTCAGTCGATTCAAGAACATGAGATGGTACAATCGTCTGTCGGTACCGACCTAGTCAGTTCTAAATCTCAGTCATATGAAAAACCTCAAGTGAGACAAGTTGTCCCGTTTTATTTTCTATTGATGTGCTCTTTGAGAATCTTGGGTTTTGATCTTCAAAATTTATCCACAGAACTTTCGGTTCAACGAGGATGTGGAAAATATTGTAAACTAAGAAAGTTTTGGAACATCATAACAGTTGTGTATGCTGTTTATAACTTAGGTTATAGTATTTCTCTTTGTGTCATCCACAGTAAAGATGAGTTTTTGTTGTATATGTCCTGGATTTTAAGAAACGCTGGTTCTTTTCTTACTATGATTATTTTTTTGAGAAATAAACAAAAGATTGGACACTTGAGTAAAACTATAATCAAAAACATGATGTTCGCGGATAAAAGTCAATTATTGGGTTTAAAGAAATTATGCTTGTGTTCTGTTATCAGTGGTTGGATTTATGTAATCCTATTTTTCACAACCGGATCGCTGAGCCTACTATCGAAATATGACTTAGACGTTATTCTAGAAAAAAGCTATTTTGGTATGTCAATTAAGAGTTTCAACGGAAAATGTTTTGTTTACCTTTTTCTCCTTCTAAATTATGCCATGTACAGTATTGTTGTCTTGGGAACTCTTGTGTTTGTTCCAATATTTTATATTTATCTTTCTGTAGCAGTAGAAATATGTTTTAGAAAGTTTAACCGTAGAATTGAAAAGCTGACGAAATCTAAAGAACCCATTATTTTGGAACACATTAAGGAACTGTCACTTAAACACGACAAGCTACGAGAATTGGTAGACCTGATGAATATTTGTCTGTCATTCGCTCCCTGGTTTGGTATAGTCTATTACTGTTGGTCACTAGCTTAGAAGTAACATATCTACTTACAGTTTCATCGACTTGGGAACTTTATTGGATTTTTGAAATTTTTGTATACATTCATCTTTGGCTGATATTTCTGGGAACAACTATTTCAGCGGGAAAACTTTTCAAGACGTCACAATTGTCTGTATTTCTCATTCAACTGTTAGCGAGGAAAACTAATGTTACAACTCCTTTTCATACTTTTTTCCACGTCCAAATGCTGGAGAAGCAAGTTTGTGGTCCTGTTTTTCTTATGGCAGGAGGATGTCTTACTATATCAGAAAAACTTATTTTATCTGGTTTTGGTGTAGTTTTCACCTATACTGTGTTATTAATTCAGCTAACGCCAAAAGCTTTAGAACAAATTACTGGTTAAAAGCGATTTATTTATATATGCGTTCACGAAATATCTCTAGACTGAATGAATAAAAAACAATTAGAAATACTTAATAGAAATTTTATGTATTTCAATTACATTAAACAGTGTTTTCATATATACACAATTTAAATCCGTAACGATTAACGAGAAGTCAGATTTTGAGCAACGCTTATTTTTTCTTACATGCAATTTGAATTGCCTGTGAAAATGTTTTTCACATAATTTTTGTGTGTTAATTGCTTCTTGACAAAACAAATATTTTCAAAATGAGAGACTCCGTTAAAAATAGCACACTTCTTAGCAAGAATTAATTGATTTTGAACTTGGATCCCATCTATTTTCTGGACTGTGAAAGCTTTGTGGTTCAGACGTACGACACGCATCGTTCGTGTCACGAGTTAGAATTCCTTTGAACGAATAGGCTTGTAATATTTTGACCTATGGGCTTTCTTTTATGTTGATCAGTTCCACATTATAGTGTGTAACTTATAATTTGCATTAACTGGTGTTAACGAGCTGCTTTCGTTTGAGTTAGTAGTCATTGCTAAATTGGTTGGAGCAGGTAGCCTTGGTGTAGTTTTGTATAGAAGCATGGATGTGCATGTACATTAGTATGGGTTAACGAAAGGGACACATAAATACATTATGTCCATCTGGTGTACATGTGATAATGCACTGCCTGCTCATCAAAATAAGGACCATTTATTTTACATGTAAATTTAAAATAATGAGTGTGTTACACACATTACTTATTAGTTACATTATCTTTGATTTTGTACTTGGATCTTAAAAGTTGTATTACGTTTGGTGTCTATTAGAAATAGTCAAACGAAGAAATACCTAAAATCATGTATTTTATAATTAAATTGACATAGTTCACAGTTTTCACTGTGCATAAATTTTGTTGTTAACAAACTAACGTTAAAGCCATTTTTACATTACGTTTCGCTACCAGTTGTAAGAGTGGTTCATTTTATTCCTCTACTAAAATCTTTTCCCAACTATATTCATAAATCTTTGTCAGAGATGACAGTGTATTTAAACAAAACTTTAAAACACATGTACGTAAAAAAGGAAATTGGTGAATAATTCGAAATATATCCATAAGAAATAGAACCACTGTAATTAGAAATGAAGGTGTATCTTAAAGTAAAATTTCTTGGTTGAAAAATTCACTATGAACCAATGCAATCTTCTCTGTCAACTAATTTTCTACGAATGGTTTAATCTATACAACGTTATGATTTTAGAACTATCATATATTTGTAAATTTTTTATGTTACACATTATTCATTGAATCCTTAAAATAAGAATAATTTTATTATTAGTTTTTTTTTCATATTTACTTTATATATACTACAGTGTAATTACTAAATGTTTTAAGAGAAAGGTTTTATAGTAAATTGTGCACGTTATACAGCTCTTCTGAAACTTATTACCTATGAATGTATGCATTTTTACTGTTTTCACTGCTATACTGTAACAACAACAAAGAATTATATTTTTTAACATAAGGACCAAGAAGCAACTATCAGTGTGTATATAGACAGATATATACAGTAGACATTATTTACTTTCTAATCCTTTGATCTGACCACATAGAAAGATCCGACATGAAACAGCTGTCAGTCTACCGTGAATTTGACCGATATATGGAAAGCCAGTTAAACAACGTGAAGGTATAAAACATTTAATGAGTGTTTCAAAGTGAGACATAATGTTCGATTGTGTTCGGAAGTTTTTGACTAAGAAGTATAAAAGAATATGTGTGTACAGCAGTACCGATTTTGTATTGATTGTATGGAATGAAGAAAGTTAATCATCAGTAATAAATCCAACATTTATATGACAATTTCTGGGTATTATCTACACTCTCAAAGTGCAATCTGAATTTCAAAATGTTGAGCGTATTTGTTACTTTCTATCTGAAATGAACCACTAATCGCGTATCCTCGAATTTACAGTTCAATCACTCTCACCACCAGACAACACCAGAAAAGTGCTCACGTAAAAATATTGCTAGTTTCTACAAATTTTAGTATGTAAGTTCCCATAGTTTGTAATTTGAAACAATTCTTAATGTTCGAATTTATTTGAAATAGATAAATGTTTTGACTTGTTAATTAGCAATAGATTTCAGAGATCTGAAATGAATTTGTGACTGTCACACAAAAGCGGCTTTAAAGAGAGAAATAAAAATTATTTTACCACCTAAAATTTAATTTTTGTATTTAAATTTACAGGAGAAAAGTAAATTACTTGAAACCAAATATTTGTGTTGGAAAGAAGTAATAACACCATTTATTGCTTCATTGAAAATAATTTAACCTCCATTCATCTGTAATATTACAATTCTTTCCTTGAAGTCGATATTGAAGTAAATAAAGGATAAATTAATTGATTTCATTGTTGAGTAGTTTACTGACTTTAATTTCTCTATAACATCACATGACCTGTATGAATATTTGTGTCTTGGTTTGTTTCTCAATTTCTTCCAAAGCTACACGAGTACAATGTGCGCTATCCCTCCATATTTTATTTCTGTAATACTACAGCGAAAGCAACAAGTGATCAACACACACAGCCAACTCTTGCGCTGCTATTTTACAAACTAATAGTGAAACTAAACATCACATTGTAATTCTTCCACGGCTGAAAAAAGTTACAAATTGTTCGTGTGGTGGGGATTCGAACCCGCTATCCCCATATTTCGAGTCGAACACCTGAGTTATATATACATGTCTGGACATTATCCTTAAACAAGAGTTAGTCGAACATTTACCTTTTTGTATGTATATCTTTCTAAGCGAATATTCACCAAATGATTGTTTCGTTCGTATATTTATTGTTTGTTTATATTTTACAACAACTTACAAGCTCTGAATTTTGTTTTGTTCTTCCTATAATAGCTGTGTTAAGTAATTACCTCAAGTAATTATTAACCTCTTGTATATATTAAATAAATATAATATTATTAAGTCTATAGCACATAAAGGTCGATACTTATTCTGCGTCTAGTTGGAGTACATATTGGTAAACATACTAATGCACGCTCTTTTCCTGCAAAATAATAATAATCACTTAAAACTTACAGAGTTTCACTTATAATAAACACACGTTACCTAATATGAAGCTGAAGTACATTCCTCACATGTACAGACACATACATAGAGAAAAATTAAGTGACTTACAAACCGTTAATGTTAAGACATCCCACAACCACATTTTTAAAAGCTGGCGAAAACTAACTATAATTATTCTTTTCATAAGTGATTATGCTAAGCCTACTACATTTTTAACATATAATTTTATTCTTTAGAAAATTTAAAGAATTGGAAGACTATTTAATACTGGAGTTTCGACCACAATGCATTTTTTTATCCATTGACGATAACGCGGTTCGTTCATTACACATCTTATGAGGTGTTTTTCGTACGCAGAAGCGATGGTAATACTATTCTAACAAATAATAAGTTTTACATCTATAGTGGAATGATAACATGATTTTCTATGTAGGTAATTGAAATATAAATACAGTGGATCTTATGTGCTGATATACTACAAGATCTTAAAGCAATTGTTCCCCAAGCACTGTGAAGTACACCTTATATCGTGACAGCGAGATTGATTAATCTGAAAATAGGAAAGAAAGAGGCAGAACATCTAAACCTAATGATATTGATGTTAAGTATCTTCGATTATGCAGATCTTACTTGGAGCAGATGAAAACTGCTGCTTATCTCTAGTATGAGACATACGACCCTTTACTAAACAAAAAAAAAGTGTCTAGATCTACAGAATCAACGACAATACAATACTTGGTCACATAACAGATGAAAATACCTTTACTTTTATCTTCAAATATTGTCAAGATACTTAAGTGTTAAAAAGTATATTATGGATGGATGATTCCAAACTTTAAATAGTTGTTTCAAAGCTTATGTTGAACGTCTGACAGAAGAAAGACGAAATATTCTAAACTTAATGCGAAGCGCCTACAATGAAGAATGGGAGAAGCAGTGTAATGATTTAAAGTACTTTTTCTGCTGAGGCGAAAAGAGATATTTGCAAAGTAGATGGAATAATAAACCAGTTGAAGTACCCCTAGATACTGATATGTCATGATAAATTCAAAAGGTCCCTTTGAATGAATTGGTTTTACAAATGCCTGAAAGAATCTATAGTTATTAAAGGAAAATGTGAAACATAAAATAGTAAGGTTTTGCTTAAATCAAGAAATTGAACAGGATTTCTATTGTAATAATTATAAATATTAATAATCGTTCTGATGTTTTATCTAAAATTTACCTAATATTGTTATTTCAAAGTAGCCTGAAATCTAATTTTTAGCTTTGTACTAAGAGTTGTGAACAATACTGTACTTTTACTAATCCTTATAATTTTGTTTGCATTGTTTTCGGGACTGGAATCCAAACACCATATTGTATTCACAAAATGGTTTTATTTCTTGTTTTGTGAATTTAGTTACCCTAACAGATGTTTAATGTATTCCATTTTATTAACATTTTGTGAAACGAAATTTAATATTTCTAGCACTGATTTATTTAACTGCTTTATTTCATACACAATACATTTGATGTCTGCCTAAATATACTGATTTTGTAGTGCACAAGACATTAAGCAATCTATTTGTTCCATTCATCTAATATTTATCTATAAGAGGTTGGCAGTTCCTGTTTTATCCTGAAATTAAGATTTTTAAAGGAAAACCAAATGTCTTTTAAAAACTAGCTGAAAAGTGCTATGATAACACCTGCTTATATAAAACATTTTCTTCTTTCCTGTATGGACTATAAAACATTTATTGTACGTACGTACTGTAGCTATTACTCCAATTTCTTAAATTTGTTAATTATAAGGATAAATCTTCATTACGTATCTTTACTTCACTTCCATGGTTTAGGAGAGTACACTGGCTTCTTTTCTTTTCGTGATAATAAACTCTAGAAGTATCAGTCTCATAATTAATATACCATCAAATTGTTTTTTCCTAATTCTAAATATTTATTAATTTATATTTAAAAACTACCAGTTATAACTGTCAGTTCATTATTTTATATAGTAAATGGATAACGAGGAACTACTTTTATTGATATTAAAACAATATTTCTCTCACTTTTCTCTGATAATTGATTAATAATATAAATATATGTATTTATACAGCTTTGTACTTTATGTATAAATGGTTCAATCCTACCCATCATTGTTCTTAAACTTTTCTGAATTTTAAAATCTTATAATTACTTAACAAGTAATCATATTTTTGAACATCTTTGGAGAACTCATCTTCACAGTTATTCTTATCATTTGATCCATTATAACAAAACAGTTTTCTCTGTTTTTGCTCCTTCTATCTTCTGTTTTAAATTGTTTTTATTTTCTGAATACGTTTTACAAACTTTGATCCTATTTTAACATATATTTGAATTGTCTTTATTTATTATCTCCAAATCACCTCATTATTTTCTTCTCCCGAGCAAATATCACTTCAGTAATTTACCAGTGTGTCTTATATATGATCATTGATTGCTAAATGTCTTAATAGTCTTGTTACTGAAGAATCAGTTTCTACAAATTACCTGCTTCTGTACTATTAACTTTTAAGAGCTTCAATGACTATTTCCAGACATTTAAAATAATCAGATAATTTTTCGATAACAAATTTAGTCTATAATTTTAAAATATATGTGCTAGAAGAGAGATTTTTCTTTGGATTCTCACAATCACAAATCAAAACATCAAACGGAGCCGTGCAGCTTCAATTTAAAATAACTCTAAATGTGTGCGTTTCACTCTCTTAAAGAGAGAAATAATCTTTACATCCACTACTAACCAAAATCTTAAAGCCAATGAACATAAATAAAAAATATACATTTTGCGTTGTTAAACTCAATCACTTATTTGAATAGAGCCTCGAAAGATGAAAATAAGGAAAGGAAAAATAAAATTAAAAAACCGTTTTAGCATTTAATAGACAAAATGTGAACAATATAAAATTAGCATAAATACTAACTGGTCAAAAGTTTAAGACCATACTGAAACGAAGTGTTAATTGGTAAACACGTAACGAAATTTAGTCATTTGTGTTCAAGCATTAGCATTGTCAACAACTCCCACAGACATCTCCTGTGTTACATTGGGTAAAAACATGGCAAAGGCTAAAAGCTGACAGAGTTTGAACGTGGCAGAATTTTCGAGCTGCAAAATCAAAGTCTCTCTCAACGTTCCATCGCTTGTGAGATTGGGTGAAGTGAAATTGCTGTTGCAAATTTCTTAAAATACTCAAAGGGATGTGGAACGAGAATTTCAAGTGGTCAGCCCAAAAACATTTCGCCGGCGTTGAGTAGGAGAATTCGACGGGTTGTCCGGCAAGACACCATCCGATCGTCGAACCAGATTAAGGTTCTTACGGACGCCTAATACATCTCAAAAACAATAAGACGGTATCAACGAGAGAAAGGCCTTTAAAACCGTAAACGTCTTCAAAGGCCACGCGTCCTTCCACACCACAAAACAGCTCAGTTAAACTATGCTGAGAAGCACCAAACATGGAACGTAGGAAGTGGAAGAAGGTTTTGTTCTCTAATGAGAAAAAAAATGCAACTTGGATGGCCCAGATGGCTTCCAACGTTACTGACACGATAAGGATATCCCACCGGAGATACTTTCTACACGACACAGTGGAGGAGGTTCCATCATGATCTGGGGTGCTTTCTCCTTCCATGGAGCAATTGAGCTTCAGGTTATACAGGAGTTGGCTACGTGGGCATGTTGGAGAGAGCATCCATATTGACTGAAGGCCCTCGCTTGTTTAGAAATGACTGGATCTTTTAGCAGGACAACACTGCAATCCACAATGCCCACAATGGAAATGACTTTTCATGGCGATCAACGTGATTCTTTTGGACTATCCAGCGTGTTCGCCCGAACTGAACCACATTGAAAATGTTTGGGGTGTATGGCAAAGAAAGTCTATAGAAATTGACGACAATTACAATAAGTGCATGATCTTCGTGAAGCCATCTTCAACACATGGAATAACATTTCAGCCAGCCTTCTGTAAATGCTTATATCGACCATGCCAAATCGAATCTTCGCAGTTATTCGCAATGACAGCCTTGTGACTTACTCCTGAGACCTCTTGTTGGGCATATCCTACCCTGTTTAGGACTTGCATGGCATTCATATTTTCCTTAATAAATGCTAGAAAACTTTTTTATTTTTCCTTTTCTTATTTTCATCTTTCAAAGCTCTACTCAAATAAGTCGTTGAGTTTAACAACGCAAAATTTTTTCTTTATGATCATTGGCCTTAAGATTTTCGCCAGCTGTTTATATGGGCTGTGTAGAAATTACCCGTAATAGTAATGAACAGTTATAAACAGTTTGAGGTCAAGAACCAACTAACATAACCTTACCACCCAACCCTTGTCATATAATGTCCCAGAAGAAACTGTTGAAGTAGTTCTGGTTTATTTTTTTCATAAAGTTTTTTTTTCTTGAAGTGTCTGTGTGATAACTGTAAGATTTTAGAAATCTACAAAGTTGATGTTTTCAATACAATTTTGAAAGTTCTTGCCCCTGTAATTTGATATGTTCTATACATCTAAAAGAGGTCTAGAGCGTTTTCAAGCTTAAAAGATATACATAACACCTGGATCTTGGTTTATTAGTTTACAACACTGAAGTCCCTCGCGTTATGTCAAAATAACTGCTGATACATTTATACACGAACATATTAGATAAGGTAATAACTTTTTTTTTTTTTTCTCAAGAAAAAGGTACTGAGTGGGCTTTCCACTATCATCGAAAACCAAGTTTAACACAGCAAATATAAATATCATTCAAAATATAAGAGATATAATCTAAACACATAATGAAAAATAAAACTGTATTACATTTTCACCTCAGTTAAAAATTAAAATGACATTAAATGTAATTGGTTATTGTACATTTTTAGATCAACAATGTCACTTTTCTAAAATTAAAAAAAAGCGGTTTTCCTGGAGTCGACCAGTCACCATTCCATTATTATGCACTTACACATTTCAAAGTGTAACAATATGTTTTAATGTATAAAGTCCTGTAGGGATGATACTTGAATAGTACAGTGCGAAAATGTCAGGACAATAGAATATTTTGTAATTCTTTCCATTTGATAAAGCTAATTCTGCCATGCCATAACTGAGTGTAATCTTGATAGATATAGTTAGGCTTCACTGATTTTGATTGAGCAAGAGTGAGAATACTTATCATTCTTTAGGATTCTCCTATAATTGTACTACTTGAAGGATACTATTTTAATTAACATATTGATAAAATTCATTGTTTGAAAGACTCCGTAATTAAACCTAAAAAAAAACCTTGTTTTACATTATATATTAAGTTTTGTTACTATGCAACAGTCCAAAGAGTTTGGAGAATCTGCAGTAGAGCAACAACTTGCATGAAAGATTTACTTGCTGCTGGTTGGACAAATTACTGCATACTTGAAGTGCTCCCTAAACACTTTCAAGTACATCCGAAAACGTGAGACCGATACAAGTAAATTCGAAAACAGAAAATAAAAAGTAAGAACACCTAAACTCAATGATACCGATGTTAAGTATCTTCGAATATGCATCCCCCGAAAAGAAGGAAGACTACCACTGATCTCAATTATGAGATAAATTACCTTTTACTAAGTGACAGAAAAGTGTCCAAATGTACAGTATCCAGATAACTCAACGCTAATATAATATTTCGTCATATAACAGTTGAAAAACCTTTACTCCAAATATTGTCAATAGACTGAAGTTTGCTAAAAAATTCAAAGACTGGACAGTTGATTTTGGAAAAGAGTATTATGGATGGATGATTCCAAGCTTTAAATTTTATTTTAAAGCATATGTTGTACGTCCGGCAGAAGAAAAGTGAGAAATTCTTCACTTAATGCATAGTGCCAACCATGAAGCAAAGGAGAAGCAGTGTTTTTCTGCTGAGGCAGCAGAAGATATTTGCAAAGTAGATGGAATAATAGAGCAGTTGAAGTACTACTAGATACTGATATTTCATGGTATATCCAACTGTTTCCTAATTATTGGTAACGAATCTACTACGAAGACCACAGATACTCATCTGATCTGCGTAGAATTTACTTACGTTAGAAAAAAGATACTGGAGTCATTAGGTCTCAACCTAATTAAGTAGGTCTGGGTCTTGTTGTATCCCATACTTGAAAAATCAAAGTTACATTCAAAGAAACTTCGTAGAATTGTTTTATAGTCATTTGAAGAAATATTTAAAGAACACAAAAGAACAATAAATATAAACATATGCCAGAAAGACAGTCTGCAGTCACTAAAGCAAAAGAGACACAAAAATAATTATTGCTTGTGATAAATATGAATTTTAATAAACGTGTTGATGTTTTACTTATGACTTACCTTCCTTAGTTTTTGAAAGTAGCCTGAAATACAATTTTTAACTTTGTCTTAACACTTGTGAAGAATACTTTATTTCTACATTATTCCTATATTATTATTTGTATTTTTGGAACTGCCATCCCTACATCATCTTACATTTACAACATATTTTTGTACTTTTTTTAAAGTTTATTGCCGTGATGGAAAGTTAATATGTTCTATGAAGCTGTCTAATGAAATTTAATGTTTCTGGCATTGATTTGTTTTACGCCTTCAACTCATATATTATACATTTATTGGCTACCGAAATATACTGATTGTATAGTGCAGAAGACTTTGGATACTCTATATGTTCCATTCATCTAATATTAATCTATTTCTGGCTGGCAATTCTTCTTTCACCCTGTACTGAAGCGTTTCAAAAGGACACCAACTGTCTGTAAAAACCTAATCTAAAAGTGGAATAATAACACCTGCTTATACAAAACATTGTCTTCTCTCCTATATGGACTGTAATAAATTTATTGTATGTACTCTGTATTTTACCTGAATATTTATGTTTGGTGATATATAAGGAAAAATAACTTTGTTAGGTATCTCTACTTCATTTCACTTCTTTATGACACTACATTGTCTTCTTTTTGTCTTCGAGATACACGATTTTGCATTTTCGAAAAGTGGCTTTTTCAATTTTATATATAATATTTTTCGAGTTCGTTTTGTATATAATTTACATTAATTTTAACTTTATGATAATAAGTAATTAGAAAAGGAATGAGTTGTTGACCTTCTTTGCATGTTTTTGTTAATTTTCTTTCTTTCTTTATATAGGTTAAATTCTCCGTTTATTATAGTTTGTGGAAAATTACACATTCTAAGTGTGAACTTTATATTATGTATAATTTCGTTTAAGTTTAAAAAAGATATTTAAATTCGTTTACGTTTTATTTTAAAGTACTAATATAAATACATTAAAAATAAGTTGATAAACTATTGAACATTTCACTTCTATTTTGAACCATCAAACTGGTTTGTATTGAAATTCTAAAGATTTATTTATTTACATATTTAATAAAAATGACTTTAAATACGTGGATGCAATAAACACGAGTATTTATTTAAATATTATTCAGTAACAGTCCATTAATCATTTTATACATTAACTGGATAACGAGAAAATACATTTATTAGTTAGTGATAAGTAAGGTAAATATGTATATATGTATACACTATCTGCAACTAGAAAAAAGGAAAGAAATGATATAAAGGTATGTTAACCTCTTATAAACTGAACTGTTTCATTACACAGAAAAAGTAATTTTTATCAACTCCAGATTGCATTGCATTTGATAGTGTAATTTGTGTGTTATCATAGGTTTTTAAAAGCAAATAAATATTATGTAAACAGAAAACCTACAAATAAGAATACATTTGCTTCAATTCGTATTCAATTCAATTTGAGTCGGAGTTTCAAGGTCGTCGTCAAGCGGAGCGGACGTGCAAGTCGAGAGTTGCGAGAGACGTACTATAGAGACAAGGAATATTTTGCTTAAGTGCTTTATTTTCAAGTTTTACTTTAAAAGGTTTACCCTTAGTCCTTGTCAGGACTAGTAAAACGAATAGGATGAAGAGGAGAAAGATCGTAACACGATCTAATGGAAACGCGCTAACGAACGAGGAGATAATAGAAATGCTGAATGAGATGATCGAAGGACCAGCCTCAGAATCCCCGGGCAGTTCGACAGAGAGTGACTACTCAGGATCAGAAGATATAACAAGACAAGAATCACAAGAAGCAAAAACTACCACGAACAAAAGGAGGCTGAAGAAGAAAAAGGATAAGGTAAATATAGTTTCGAACAATACTACTAACCTTAACTCTAATAACACTAACCCTGGTACTAACAATACTAAAAATTCCAGTGTCAGTAACGCAACTAATGTAAGTAATATCAAAGCCACTAGTTCTAATAATAACAATGCCACTAGTTCTAGCAAAAATAACGCAACTAACCAGGATACTAATAATATCGCTAACAGTAACATGGATAACGCCACTAACTCTAAAAACACCACCGCTGTTATACAATCACACGATTCTCCTCAATACAGAATCCCAACTCTGTTCATTGAAGGAATAAACAACACAACACGCATCCCTCAGATAGTAAAACAACTGAGGGCTTATTACCCGGGCATCCTGTTTAAGGACATTAAACGTCTTCCCAACGGAAGAATTATGTTAAGATGCACAGAACCACACAAGTTTGCACATATTTTGGCCCACTGGCCCAAGGATGCCTTCGGGGTCCAAGCCACCATCAACACACCAAAGTTAACTGTTATTATCAGAGGTGTCGATTTCGACATCGAAGATAACGAGATCACAGAGGAGTTAAAAACACAAAACATTGTAAAATCAGATGGAATCATCTCTTTCAGAACGAAACAAAAAACGCCACTGGTCAAGGTAACCGTGAACAATAAAGATGATCAGGACAAACTATTAAAAAACGGTTGCCTCTTATTCTTCAAAAGACACACGACCGAACCGGAGAAAACACACCAAAAGCCTATTATACAATGTTAAATGTCAAAGGTTCGGACACACGAAAAACAATTGCATGGCCAAAGACAGATGCGTGAGATGTGGCGGACCTCACGAAGTTGCTCAGTGTCCTTATGAGCGTAACCAAGTGAGATGCGCAAACTGTCAGGGCCCTCACGCAGCCAGTTACAAAGGCTGCCCTAAATACACTCAGATACGAAACAAAATTATTTTCAAAACCACTAACAGTAACAAACAAACCCTCGACACACAGATCACTAAACAACCCTTACTACAAACTCCAACAGACACACAGATCACTAAACAACCATTACTACAAACTCCAACAGACACTCATATCACTAAACAACCATTACTACAAACTCCAACAGACACACAGATCACAAACTCTCGGCCACAACCAACACGTACATACGCAGACGTCACACGCTCGAAAACAACACATACATTCAACCCCACAGAATTCACCACAAATTTATTAGCAATGCTAATAGAATTGAGTGAATTCCCTATATTTGAATCAAGGCACGAATCACTCAAGGCTCTTTGTAGCCTTGCAAGTTATTACTTTCACCTTCCCCATCTCAAACCACACCATCTTTCACTTAAAATTCATGCAAGGGAAGTAAAACAACACAATGATACAACACATTAAAATTTTACACATCAACTGCCAAGGAAACCTCAAAGATAAAAGAATAGAAATATACAACATAAACAAACATATAAATGCCAACATTATCATCGTATCAGAAACACTCTGCATAGAGCAGGGGTGTGCAACAGGCGGCCCGCGGGCCACAACCCGGCCCGCCAAGCCATTTAGTGTGGCCCTAGTTGTTGTAATCTAACCATGTGGCCTGATCTGTAATCCAACGCAAATGGAATATTTTTAAAAGCATCGATCCTACGGGATTCCCAGGCTTCGACTCGACAAACTTCTAAAATTATCTTTGCTAGAGAGGAGCAGGCCGAATTCGATTGGTCGGCCTCCTTAGGGCATGAATAGGTGACGTGCACTAGCACTATTGTCTACGACTCAACGTCATGTCCTGAACCTCGCCTTCGCCCGCTGGCGACAATTTTCCCTAACCTCTGCTGTCCGTCATTCATTATTGGTGAAAATTTTATTACCTTTTACAGTTACTACAAGAGATTGAAGGTAAATTGATTATTATTTAGCATATTGTTGTGACTTTACTGAATTTATTAAAATTTTTGCTTTCAGATGCATCTGATTCTATGTACAGTGTGACCTCTGTACGTTCTTTACCCTCCCCGCGAATAGCGAAAAACCGCGAATATTGGATGCAGTTTTAAAACGTATATGTATGCGATTATATACTATATGAAATGCTTCCCAAACACTAATGATACTTATACTCATTGATGCAGTAATAATGTAGCAATATTGCATACTGTTATGTATTTCACTAAATTGTACCGTGCGTTACCGGGCTGTGCTTTGCCGTTTGCGTTGTTGGGGAAGCTGAGGCAGTCAGCCAATAGCAGTCCAATCTTGTTTGGTGAAGACGACAATTGATAAAAACGGCTTGATTGAGTAAATACAACAGAAATCTCCTCGAAAAGCCCTTTCAGTCTCTGTGACCTACAAAAAACGCAGTTCGCGCATAACCCGCGAATATGCGGGGCCGTGAATGGCGAACCGCGAATAGGCGAGGTCACACTGTATTTTGCTATTCTCAATTAATTTAAGTACCGGAAGGCTATGATCGGGATGCCAATTTAGAAACATGTGTTTCTGTCCATAAGAGGTTCCATGTGTAAATAAATTCTATGTTTTTTCTACTTTGCTATTTTCGTGAGAATAATTTTTGTTTTGATTTCAGGGCTAGTAAAATGTCAGCAGTTAAGAAACGAAAAATTGATGATGAGGGAAGGTTATTCAACAGTGAATGGTGCACAAAATATCTTGTTGTCCCACATAATCAAGGTGTTGTCTGCCTCGTCTGTCAAACTACAATTGCAGTCATGAAAGAGTACAATATTAAGCGACATTACGCAACTAAGCACTCCTCCCAGTTTGATGAAATTGTTGGTCAGGCACGAAAGGACAAAATTGAACATTTAAAACATCCATTGAAAAGCAACAAGGTGTTTTACCACTTTCAAGAAAAATTCAGAACTGGTGACAAAACTGAGTTTTAAGCTTTGTGAATGTATGGCAGAAAAGGGAAAGCCTTTCAGTGATGGAGAATTTATTAAAATTGTTTAACAATATTCACAGAATATGCATGTCCAGAGAAAAAATATTTGGTGGAGCAAACTAGCCTTTCCCGCTTTACTGTCTCACGCAGGACAAAAGATCTTTCAGAGGACATCAAAGAAACTTTGAAAGAGAGATTGAATTCGTGTGAAGCTTTCAGTCTGGCTTTGGATGAAAGCACTGATATCAATGACACATCCCAACTTGTCATTTTCATCAGAGCTGTTACTGCAGGCTTTGATGTTTTCGAAGAGTTTTAGATATGGCAAGCCTTTCCTCCACAACCACAGGACAGGATATTTGTGAACAAGTGCTTAAGGTTGTAGAAAAGTTTGAACTGAATCCTTATAAATTATGTGGTGTTACAACAGATGGTGCTCCTTCCATGACAGGTAGGACAAATGGATTCACCAAGAAATTTCTAACTGCAATTGGAGCACAAGACGTAGTTGTAAGCCATTGCATTATTCACCAAGAGAGCTTGTGCACCAAAGTTCTGGATTTTGCAGAAGTTATGAAAATGTCGTCCAATGCGTAAATTATATTCGAACACGAGGATTAAATCATCGACAATTTAAAACTTTTTAGATGAGCTGGACAGTGAGTATTCAGATGTTTTGTACTTCTCTGCTGTACGTTGGCTTAGTAGAGCTGCTACTTTGAAGAGATTCTGGAATCTGCGAGAGGAGATTAAGTTCTTCATGGAGAGCAAACGTCAGAATGTGGACTTCTTGAGCAATGAGAACTGGCTGAATGACTTAGCATTCCTCACAGACATTACACAGCATCTGTCTGATTTAAACTTAAAACTACAAGGGAAAAGTCAACTTGTGAATAAGTTGTTTGAGCATATTTGTGCTTTTGAGAAGAAATTGGAACTTTTCCAGGTTCAGTTGAGAAGAGCCATATTGACCCATTTTACATGTCTTGCAACCAGGAAACTGGAATTTCCTAATCTGGATTGCAACAAATATGGAACCAGTGTACAAAAGCTGCGTGATGAGTTTGCAAACAGATTTCCAGATTTCAGACAAACTGAAATTAGATTGAAATTGTTCGCTCAACCTTTTGATTTGGCAGTGGAAGACAGTCCTGATGATTGCCAAATGGAACTCATTGAACTGTAGGCTGACATGGACACTAAAAGGAAATTCTCTGAAAACAGTTTGCTAGACTTTTACAAACTCTGTGTACGTGAAAAGTTTCCCAATTTGTCCCGTCATGCACAAAGAATTGCCTCCCTTTTTGGTAGCACCTACTGCTGTGAGCAATTTTTCTCCAAAATGAAGCTAATCAAAACCAAATGTAGAAGTCAGCTGACTGATGAACATTTGACCAGTCAGTTAAGAGTGGCAACCACTTCTGTCAAAGCTGATATTGACAAGCTCTGCAAGGACTCTAAATTTCAAGTGTCGCACTAAAATGATCACTCATGCAAAAATATAAAATATTATTGCTTGCATTTTGAGAATTTTTTTTTAATTTATTGTGCATGTACACGAATAAGCTTGTTTTTTAAGTTGCCCCGCTTGATTAATGAAGTTGGTTATATGGCCCACCGACGAAAAATGTTGCACACCCCTGGCATAGAGAAACAAAATACCACAATCCCCGGATTCATCACGCACAGCATACCTTACTCAGAAAACAACAGAGGTATAATAGCCTACTTTACTACAGAATTTTCGCATTTACTATCAATAGAAGATTCCTTTAGATCTAACATAAATGAAACTATTTTTTGTAATATACACTTTAACAACCGGCTAACTAGTCCGATTCTAGCCATATATTGTTCACCATCTAAAGATATTGACATTAACTTCCTTCAAAAATGTGTAAATCGCAAACTCAAACCAATTATTATTGGGGATTTTAATTCTCCGCATACAGAACTAAGGGGAAACAGAAACACACGCAGAGTTTTGTGCATAAAAAATTTTCTTTTTTAGTAACAAAATGCACCTAATTAACGACCATACACCTACACACTTTTCAGCCGCCAACGGCTCATACGATGTACTTGATTTCATCATAGCACCCAAGGACACAGTAAACAGAATCTCTAACTTTAAAGTACATGATGAAATCACGAGTGACCACTTCCCCATTTCATGTATGATTCACCCTCGCCACCCTGCCGTGGCGTACGTGCCTCCCTCTGCATACCCAATACCAAAACTGACTGGCTCACTTTCAATGCTACACTGGACCCTACCCCACCCAAGTGAACATGCTAACAACAAGACAGAACTAGACAATTATGTAAATCAAGTTACAGAAGCCATAAAAAACACAATTCCTAAAACAAGAAGAAAGCAATCACATAATGAATGGACTCTAACACCAGAAATTCACGCACTAATAATCAAACGCAGACAATTAAGACGAACACACTATATTACACGTGATCCATCTATCAAAACACAAATCAATAGAACAAATGCAAAAACTAAACAAGAAATTAAAACAACAAAAGAAACTAATTGACAAAACTTCTGTAAAAAATTAGAAAAAATCAAGAACAATCCAAAAGAATTTTGGAAAAAATTCAAGAGTATTGCTTCAGACAAAAACACAAATCACATGCTACAACATATCACACACAACAATAAAATCGCAAGGACGGACGTAGAGAAAGCCGACCTATTAGCTGACTACTACAAATCCTCCTTTAGCGACCTAAATTCAGTAGACTTTGACGCACAACACCAACATCATGTCAACAAGTTCATAAATACAAACCAAGCTTCATTCTCACCACGGTTCCCTGGCGAGACGCTAGAGGCATACTCAAATTCATTCAATAAAAAAGTAACCATAACTGAACTAAAAATTAATATCAAAAACTTGAAGAATACTTCCCCCGGACATGACCAAATTCCAAACATTATTCTGAAAAAAAGCTCTACTCTCCTATTACAACACCTCACAAACATCATGAACATTTCACTAGCAACTGGATATTACCCTGACACTTGGAAAAAATCCATTATAACCACGATCCCAAAGAAACAAACCAACAGAACTAATCCAGATAATTTCCGTCCTATCAGTCTGTTAAGCTGCCTTGGCAAACTGATGGAGAGAGCTATCTCCAACCGTCTTCTCCATTTTGTGAATCAAATAACATCCTTCCAGAATCCCAAAATGCCTCCAGGAAAAACAGGCAAACAACAGATCACCTCACGCGACTAACCGAATCAATCTATAAAGCTTTCAACAACAACCAAGTAACCATTGGGGTATTCCTAGATGTCAAAATGCATTCGACAGCGTATGGCACAATGCCATCAAATACAAACTAAAACACCTGAAAATAAATCCCACTATAGTTAAATGGATTTCAAATTTCTTAACAGATAGAACAGCACAAGTAAAAGTCAATAAAACTATATCTAAATCATTTAATATAACCGCAGGAGTGCCCCAAGGATCAGTCCTCTCTCCACTTTTATATATTATTTTCGTCAGTGACATACCTTTCCCAAATCTAACATACACGCATAATTCACAATACGCAGACGACATCGCTATCTGGAGCACCTCCAGAAACCCAGTGATGGCCATGTCTCGCGTACAAGAATCACTGAACAACGTCTCAACATGGAGTAACAAGTGGAGAGTAGTGTTAAATCCAACCAAAACACAAGCAATCACCTTCTACAGGAAATTAAAAAAAAAAAATTATCACTCGGAAATACGACCATTAACATGAGCAAAAACATCACATTCCTTCGCATCACTTTCGACACAAAACTAACATGGAAAAACATGTTAACTACATACACTCATCAATTAGAAAACGGATTTCACACCTAATGACTCTAACCAGTAGACAATTGAAATGTTCACCAAACACCATTATCCAAATAAACAAGGCTTACATCCGTCCACTAATAAAGTATGGATGTCAAGTAGCATACAATATGTCAAACAACACACTCCAGAAAATCCAAGTTCAACAGAACAGAATACTAAGATCTGCATTCAGTCTACCGTCATTCACGCCAGTAAATTATATACATCAAATCAGTAACTTACTAACACTAAGAGATAGACTAACCGAAATATCACACAAATATTATATAAAAGCAGAAAACAGAAACAAACTAATGGCATCACTATACAAATTAACTAGTGCACCAACAAAATACATTTCACCTTACAACATATTTCAAGAATCACAAATTACACAACAAAGTATCTAAAGAACTAAACTCATGTTAATAATATGTATTCTCTTTTTCAGATATCGGGCACAGGACAGGCAAAACTTTCGGCGCCTGTCTTATGAAAGTGGGTTTTCTTGGGGCACTCCGTTTCCCCACAGCAAAAAACTTAGGCATTGGATTTTAGATCCCAGCCCAAGCAACTTTATTGCCAAACCCTGATTCGGGTCGTTTGAGTTCATGTTCAAAACTAAACCTAATAACCTTTCACGAAAGGGGACGAAGAGGAACCACAACGTTCCTAAACACCCCAGTTGGAGAGAGAATTCTTACGATTTCTCTCTCTAAACTAAACCCTGCCACGTTAGTCTGCGTTTGCATTCAATTCGTATATTTGTCAATTGCTAAAATAATTTACTTTCTTATCAGTAGGATAAAGAACGCACGATTATTTTACGTTTGCTGAAATAATCTAACCATGTTATATATCTGACTAACCTACCATTAAATCTGGGCACAACACCGAATTTTCTAATGTTTTGTCATCAAATGAAGGCTTGTACAATATATATAGTTTCCTGTAAATGTCTGTTAGAGAATATGATTTGTAAAATCGATTTAATAGTTAATATAATATTATAACAGAAAATAAGACAATATCGGCTACTTTTAAAATGTTTCAATTTCAATGTTGCGTTTTTCAAAATATTAATACTCCTTTTTATATATGTGTTTAAAGTACATCAAAAAATTCAGTTAGATAACGTCTTGTCGACATCCAACTTACATGTATGAATATGGTATAAAAATTAGCAAAATTATGTGTTTAAAGAGCTGTTACCATGGTGACTGAAGCACAAATATACACTGTTAATAAAAAAAAAGACTTACGTAAATTTACTTACCTCACACACGGTTCAAACTTTTATTTTGCTTTTTGTAATAATGTACACAAATCAATCATTCTCTATTTTAACTCTCATAACAACAGTGTGTGTATATGTATTGCTTTTGTTGGTTGGAATAGATAAAACACGTAGACTAAAGGAAAATACCTTCTACTCATATCAAACCATCATTCGTAATGTTCGTCTATGGTAAACCTTCTATTACCTTCCTTAAGTGAGAATCTAATCAAGCAGAGAGCTTACCCAAATAAGATAAATTAGATGCCGCTATCGTTCGCTAGTATGGATTTGTCTAATCCTAAATATCAAACAGGTGAAGAATATGGAAAGCAGCTATCATTCGTCTGTATTAAAATGACCAGTCCAAGAGATGAGTCACATGAAGAGCATGGAATATCGCGTTCGTCTGCCAGTATAGGCTTAGATAACCACAAAACTCAATCACTTCAAGAATCTCAAGTGAGACCAGTTGTCCAATTTTATTCCCTGTTGTTGTGTTCACTGAGAATTTCGGGTCTTGATCTTCTTTATCCATGCAATGGTTCATCAGTCCAACGAATATGTTGGAAAATATGTAAACTCAGAATGGTTTGGAACGTCGTAATATTTATTTATGTTTTGTGCTACTTAGGTTATAGCATTTCTCTTTACGTCATCAACATTAAAGGTAACAGTTTATGGCTTATTATATGGATTTTAAGAAACATGAGCTCTTTGTTAACGATGATTATTTTTCTATTTAATAAACGAAATATTGTAATATTATTGGAAGCCATAAACAAACATTTAATTTTCACAGACAAGAATTTATTAACAAAAGTAAAGAAATTCTGTTTGTATTCCATAATTACTGGATGGACTTATGTAATCATATTCTTTTTAACTTCATTACTGAGCTTATTAACGAATGATAAAGTGAATAATATTTTAGAAGAAAGCTATTTTGGCTTGACAGTTAATAGTTTTAGTGGGAAATGTTTTGCATACTTATTGCTACTTCTAGACTGGGGATTGTACAGTATTGTTTTTTGGGGAGTTCTCGTGTTTGGTCCAATTTTTTATATATCTCTTTCTATAGCAGTAGAAATGTGTTTTAAAACGTTTAACTCCAGAACTATGGAGCTGACGAACTCTCAAGACCCTACTGTTCTGGAACACATTACAGAACTGTCATACAGATATGACAAACTTCGAGAATTGATAGATCAAACGAATACTTGTCTGTCATTTGCTCCCCTGGTGTGGTATAGCGTTTTACTACTGATTACTTGCTTGGAAGTGACACATTTATTAACATACTCCTCAATATCGAAACTTTATTGGATATTTGACATATCTACATATGCTCATCTGTGGATTGTATTTCTCGGAACAACTGTTGCTGCAGGAAAGCTTATGAAGACGTCACAGTTGTCTGGAGTTCTTGTTCAACGTTTGGCGAGAAAAATTAATGTGACATCACCTTCTCTTGTCTTTTTCAGTTCCAAATACTGGAGAAACAAGTATCTAATCCAGTTTCCCTTACAGCAGGAGGCTGTCTTGCTATATCAGAGAAAAGTATTTTACCTGTTGTCGGTGTAATTTGTACTTATACTGTGTTGTTGATTCAATTAACACCAGAAGCGTTAAACAAGATTACTGGTCAGTAGTGCTAAAAAGTACATTAAGAAGAAATGTTCTTTTTCTTTTTCAAACTCGTCGTTTCAATACTATTATCACTTTATGAAACAAATAATTTAACACTTATTGGAAATTCAATTTTATAAATGAAATATACAGTTTTTTAGTCTGACACCATTTGTTAAAACGTTTTACACAAATTGTGTCTGGATAACACAGACTCTCTCTTTAAAATTGTATTTATTTGTACGTGGGTTACTTTGTATGTGGTAATGACGATCACACGTGATATCAATTGTTTGCACTTCTGGATAGTGGCTGTTTGTCTTTACATGCATCAATATAAAATACTATAATTTAAACTCATTGATTTTGTACTTGAGACCTGTAATTTATGTTGTGATTATATTCTGTTTCAAATAAAGTTTTAAAAATAATATTTGGAATGATGAATTTTATTGGTATATTGGTTGTTTGATTAAAACTTAAAACAGAAATATTTACAATTAAATATTTGACTTCCTTTTGGTAAATCATAAAATAAATCAACATTTCATTATCATTTGTTATAAAAGTAAGTTAATTTTTTTTTACTTTCTTGAGTTATGTTGTTCAATAATAAGTTAATAAACTGAATATTAGACATATATCTGTAAGTATAAGCTTACTGTTTAATAATTTGAGATACACCGAGAACAAAGAGTACTGGTGTACTATCTCATTTGAATAATTACACGAATTTCATTTAATCGTATGAAATCTGTAACAATTATTTCTTAACGTTAAGTATTTTACAGTAAATACAGAGACGGTTAAATAAGTTTGTTTTTGGAATTTCGCACAAAGCTACTCGAGGGCTATCTGTGCTAGCCGTCCCTAATTTAGCAGTGTAAGACTAGAGGGAAGGCAGCTAGTCATCACCACCCACCGCCAACTCTTGGGTTACTCTTTTACCAACGAATAGTGTGATTGACAGTTACATTATAACGCTCCCACGGCTGAAAGGGCAAGCATGTTTAGAGCGACGAGGATTCGAACCCGCGACCCTCGGATTACGAGTCGCACGCCTTACGCGCTAGGCCATGCCAGGCCTCCAAAGGCGAGCATGTTTTGGTGCGACAGGGATGCGAACCCACAACCCTCGGATTACGAGTCGAATGCCTTATCAACTAGGCTTTGCCGGGCCTAGGTTAAATAAGAACACCCTTATCTTAAGTTTTCGTTGTTTTTTAAAGTTACGCATATCAATCACACAGATTACTTCTCACAAAATATTTATCCATAAGTGTGTGTTTCAGTATATTACAACGACGAACACCCGTGATACTGCTTAGTTTTTACAGAAGTGTGAACTTTGGATAATGAAAAGTATCCTTTAAAATACAAAACCTTTTAAGTTTGTGAGTCTTGTTTTCGAACACCAAATAAAGACAAATAATTTTTATTTTATTTCCACTTTCATAAGAAAATGAGATTTGGCTGCTAGTATTTTTATCAATAGATATATATATGAAAAAAATAAAAATGTTTGTTTGTTTGTTGAATTTCGCGCAAACCTACACAAGGGCCATCTCCGATAGCCGTTCCTAATTTAGCAGCGTAAGACTAGAGGGAGAGCAGCTAGTTATTACTACCCAACTACAATTCTTGGGCTAATATTTTACCAACGAATAGTAGGATTGAACGTCACATTATGTCGTCCCCATAGTTGAAAGGGCGAGCATGTTTGGTACGACTTGGATTCGAGGCCGTGACCCTCGGAATTCTGTTAGGAATGAGACCTACATTTGTTCACGTGATCAAATATATTGAAATCAGTTTATTGCTAGTTATATAATTAATGAGAAAAAATATGCTACTTCAGAAAAAGAGAAATTCTTTATTGTTATTAATTGAAGAAAAATATGTAAAATAATCTGTACATAAAAAGCTAAGTAGCCCGTTTCCCATCTTCTAGGATATTTTCATGATACATAATTACCTTTCACCAAGTGCAATTAAATCTAAAGTTACTAAAATATGTTTATATTGTATCAATTTATTTCTTGTATTATTGTTATTATTTTAAACTCAGGAAGGCTTAGCAGTTGTAAAAGGTGTAACTCGAATGTGCAGGTAATGTATTAATGACATTTATTTACAAATCACAACCACTATTCACAACTCTTATGTAAAGGGCAGAATATATCACAAATATGAACACTAATGTGAAAAAGTAATTCCATCAATCTCGTTTTATTACCCCAAAATAAGTAACTTTCAGATGGCTTAAAATCATACTAATCAATCTTACAATACTGGCTCAACAGATGACTATACGTGTTGCTAAAAGTTGCCTTTTGTATAGTCCATCAGCTCATAATACACTATATAATATATAATATTAAAAATAGATACCTTCAATGTTGTATTAAATTGTACGTCTACTTGGAAGTTACTAAGTACAGGGGACTATTTTACACATGTAAGCAGAAAGATCTGAGTCAACCTCCTACTCTTTCATAGAGAGAACAAACTAAAAACAAAATTCGGAAACTCCAACATAGAAAAATATCTTAATCTTTAGAACAAATATTACAATCTCTTGGCTAACTAGATGAAAATAATTGCAGTTAATCCAGAGAACCTTTATTATTCTATTCTTAACAACATATATTTTCAAGTAATCTATTCATTCAAACTTGAGAGACCATCAAACCTTTTACCGTCCCATTTGTGATCTCCTGTTAAATATTTTTACAAATATAGTTTTCTTTCGTTTATATTATGTGGTAGTCAAGTGTTTCTGTCAAAAAAAATCAATATTTTCTGTCATGAGCTTCAGAAAAGCTCAAATATTAACAACATTTAGAATAGTTAATAAATATTAAATATAATTAGCTATTTCTATATTATTTGTTCTCTTACTTCCATGTAAAAACTTAATAAATATAAATACTAACATTGATCTACTCCTTAAAACTGACAGATTAGAATTTCAAGTCAGTCAGTTCTCTTTGTTAAGCGATCGTTCTTCCCTAAACATCCTCGTCAATAACGAAGCGCTACAATACTATGTTAAAAATAATAAAGGATGTTCCAACTTCACCCGACAGACTATATAAAGGTCACAGACAGATCTTTACATTTCTTTTATCACTATTTAGATACAATATAACAAGGCATACAAAAATGTTTGAAACTTATATGATCTTGGATAAAATATAGGTATGTATGTTAGTGAAGGACTTTTGAAAACAGTTATAAGAATAAGGAAAAATAATGAAACTTTCGACAAAGGTATTATTTGAAATGCATAAATGTTGTTAATATGTGGTTTGGTAACCACCAATGACGTGCCCTTGATCAGAGCACAGTACGTTACAGGTATTAGGGTCTGAAAATCTTTAACTCTTGCATTGACTGACACAATGTAGGCCTCCGCACCTGACAAACCAATGTGTGGTTTTGAAGGCTTCATGGGTGTGGCACATCGCTGGCTGTTAAGACGTTACGACTGCTAGATAGGATTTATCGATTTCGAAGGGGTATTTTTTGTGATCCACAGGGTAACACCGTTGGTCAGTAGACTCTTAGCTTATTATGAATCCTGTAATGACAACTTCATTAGAGTGGATTCCATACCTGTTTTGTAAGATTTCATCATTTCTATCTTGATAGGTTTAATTCGTCTTCAGATAATACCAAGTGTGATTCCTTTGATGATGATTGATGTTCTTTACTGTGGGGCTCCTGGAACGTTGTTTGAAATTTTGCTTCAGTTAAAGGCATATGACGGCGAGGATTTGAGAAGTACTGGGTGGTGTTATGGCTAATTGGATTTGACGACTGTCTCCCCCCATTGGTAGACTCCTAGTTTCGGGGAATTGGATTTCATGGAAACATGTTTAATGTCCAAGGCGTTTAACGGTTGATGGAAGTTGGCGGGTAGTCCTTCGATTATAATTATGGTGGAATTAACTGGGTTGTTTGCTTTGGTGAATTTGGTACGTGAATTGGTTATTTTACTCTGTGGTTGATGTTTTACCTGAGAGATAAACTTAATTAGATACCTTACCTTTGTTCACTACCTTCGTTAGTGGTTGAATAAGGGTATTTCGTACAGTTGTGGAGAAAGTTAGCTGGATGTAGATATAGATTTGACTGCGTTGTCAAATTCGTAGCAGTATCCGGAGAGCTTCCGTAGACCGCTTTCGATACGGTCCGGCGTAAAATGGCAAGTCGTTGCGGCGAAGTGAGGATAGGTCCTGATGGACGTGTCATTGGCGAATACTGTTTTTCTTCTTTATGACGAATGTGTGTGTTGGAATGTTTAGCTCTGTTAAAAATTGTTCTTGATAGGTCGATATAAAATCTTAAATATGAGATAAAGAAAGTCTTACCTATCTTTTACCTCTTATCTGTGAATGAATACAATACAATATCAGTAAATACCAAGTTCAAAATATTGATCAATACCAGTCAAATGAGTCCATTCTAAATAGAAGTCTCTGACGTTGGTTCTGCCATACATAAAGTCTCTTTGAGTTTTAGAATCATTCAGGAGAGACATTGAGTCCGTACATTCATGTGACATTAGAAGTCTGCTAACTGAATGAAAAATGTATGTCATTGCAATTGACAAAGCACAAATAACTCACTATACAGACTTGTTCTTAACAACAACGACACAAAAAACAAATATAGGGTTTTTAAAGAATAATTATAAATATTTTGAAAGCTATAATTGAAATTCTAGTTTAATTTGCTGACCTTCTTGTACTGTTTTAAAACTGGTTTATAAAGTGTTTTTAAATTCATTAAAATTCGCATACTTCTCTAACATGTCGTATAACGTGTAATTAGTAAAACAGATAAATACTTTTCATTTTTATCAACTTGGCAACTAATAAGTCATTATTGTGCATTTATTATCAAAATAACCAAACTCTGTTATATATAACAGCGAGAGTCCTATATCCACAGTCACCTCCAAGACAAAGAGTACAATTTATATCCCACGTTTTAGCTTGTACCCTGGTTTCCTTTCAATTAGTGTACAGTTTTTATTTTTGTTTCGGGTTCTTTTTGGTTATAACAAACTTATATAATTATTCAGGTCATGATTTGCTGTTTTTAACGCAGTCCTACCTTTTGATTTTGTTTTAATTTACTTATCAGTTTTAATATTCTCTTAAAGTACACACTTGTCTCTATGTTGTCTTTAATAACTAAGTTTGTGATCAAAATGATTTATAGACATATATTTCATTAGTCGACATTACACTGTAAAACATGCCAAATAAAATATACTAACAAACATTTGTGCTGAAAGTATCGCCTACTTGGTAAACATTTTAAGCAAACTCTCTCATATAAACGTACTAAAATCTAATCAATATTCATACAGAAACTAACGTATTACTAGCAACAGGTATTTTATAAAGTATATTGTTATCACGAAGAGTATTTTTTGCAATTTTAATATTTTGTAAGACTCCGTTAAATGCTTTATTTTAATTTTAACTTTTATATATTTTAATTTTTTTCTGTTATTCTAATTAATCGAAATATAAAATATTTTGTTGTTTATAAATAAATTGAGGAAATGTTGATTGTTTCTCAAACCTTTATTTATGACAACCTTATAACATTTAAATCTGTCTCTGTCCAGAGTAACAGTTTCTGAGAGTTTGGATATATAACTTTTAACAAAATTTGAAATATTCATGTGCTTACAAATGTTTAACGTAATCACTCCAGTAACATGTTTCAAGTGTAAATAATAAATGTAATACATTGTGAAATAATAATTTGCTCTCACAACAGATACAAATACCTACAATATGCAATTAACCAATATGACACATCAATTTTGAAACACTTAAGTTCTAATTATGATTATGTTGCTAAGTTCTACATGTTTAACATACAAATACCACTGACTTTACTTTCCTCTATACTCTGTGTAGATTAAATACACTTGTGTTAGGTATAACCTTAAAATTACAACACATGACATATAGAATAATTTGTTGTATTTTACAGAATTTTTGCTACATTTTATAAAACGTTTATCAGCTCATAACATATACATTACTGACCTTTGTTTGTACAGTTTTAAGGCCTGCATATAGTCTCAAAATATAAACCATGGGTGGTTTCAGACAGCTTATTCATGAAGAGAGATACAGAAATCGAATATCCTGCAGCAAAATAAAAAGAATGAAAGATGAAATCCCACAACTCACTTATCTTCTAATTCCATATTTGTTGCTTATTTATGATACATTTTGATAATCTTTAAGTACATTCATTATGTGAAATATTCTATTCTAATAGAAAAGTTCAAAACAAAATGTTTCTATAATAAAAATAATAAACTGGGATAACATATGGGTTGATATGGTTTTACAACAGTTAGTTTTTGTCTGATATACTATAGTACCAGAATTTACAGAGAAAGCAGTAAAACTATTACATGAAACACATAATATATTGATATACATTTTAATTTTTATTTGATAAAAAATTAAGGGCCAAAGTGCACAAATTTAAAATAACTGTCTGCCTCCATAAAAATTTAATAACTAGCAATGTTTTCCAAATGTCTTTATGCATTACATATATATAAACATACATACATATAAACACACACATACATATATACATACACATCCATTCATTCTTATAAATAATTAAAATTTAACAATAGATAGCTAGTTAGACATGGTATTTGACACAGAGAAAAGCAACTGAGTATTTATTTGCTATACTACACAATAAAAGCTAGTGACCTACTTTTCAGGTTTATATGGCTATTGCTTTTGAAATTCTTTATTATATATCCTTTCTATTCAAGTAGGGTGATACTGTCTGGTTTCAAGATTAAAATATGTCAAAAAGTAGTGAGTGGCAATTATACATTGTGAGTCTTCAAGATTTGGTCGTCAAATGAAAAAAAATTAAACTACTGGTGTTGACTGGGCATGAAAATTAGTTGATAAATGTTAGCTTTATTTGTTTAATAAATATACAGACATATACATATATATTGCTAAGCTAGAGATTACACATACAGGACCAGCATGAAAGTAGGTTAGTTGTAATAATTGAAAACTCTTGGCATGGCTTTTAACACAGAGTACAGACTTCATACTTTACAGTTTTAAGTGCAGTGTTAGTATAAGTTTATAAAACTTATGAACTACACCATCAAATAATGGTTGGTTCGTTGATTTGGTATCTTATGGCACAAAGCAGCTGGCCTATCTGATGAAAAGTTAAAGTAAATTTAGTAAAATTCATAAAAGGAAATTAAGGTAAAACAAAACAAAGTTTAAAAAACACATAAATATCATAAAACCAATGTTTACATCTAGTCTACAAAATCAAGAGAAACCTACAGTAATTCAAGTTGTAAAGGACGTTCTATAGCGTGACTGTAGGCCCGGCATGGCCAAGCGTGTTAAGGCGTGCGACTCGTAATCTGAGGGTCGCGGGTTCGCATCCCGGTCGCGCCAAACATGCTCGCCCTTTCAGTCGTGGGGCGTTATAATGTTACGGTCAATCCCACTATTCGTTGGTAAAAGAGTAGCCCAAGAGTTGACGGTGGGTGTTGATGACTAGCTGCCTTCCCTCTAGTCTTACAGTGCTAAATTAAAGACGGCTAGCACAGATAGCCCTGGGTAGCTTTGTGCGAAATTCCAAAACCAAACAAAAACAAACAAGCGTGACTGTAATAATCATAACTCACCAGGAAGACTAATAGGTAAGTGCAAAAACCATTGTCAGTCACTTGAAGTTGGCCTTTCCAGTCCAGATTCAGAGTTATTTGACGTTATGGCTATTTTCAAACAGTAAAGTAGTAAAAGTTTTAAAAACTTGTAGTAAAATTTTAATAAGAACTCGCAAGGATGACTAGTGGGTAGTTCAAACAGCAGCGTTAGTCACCTGAAGTTGTCCTTTCCAGTCCTAGTTTCGAGTTATTTCATGTTATGGCCATTTTGTAATTTCAAATCGAACTAGATGGACTGCAATTCTTAAAGTGTAATCACATTAAAAAGGTCTAATATATAAATTAAAAACTGAACTGGAATTAAAAAGATTAATGGCCTTTAAAAAATTAAAAACATTTCCAAGGTGGACAGTGTCATCATCACCAATAACACTGTCTAACATTATGGACAAACCTTAGGAGATAACATGTTTAAAATGGTTTTGTCGTTGAGAGTCGTCACAACAGCAAGAAAGTAGAATGTGGCTTAGCGTGACCTAAGTGTAACACAGAGTAAATATTGGTGCATCAGTTCCAGATAAAAGAAAATGATGAGTTAAAAAGCCGTGACGAATGTATAGTCTAGGTAGAACAACTTCCTCTTTCTGATCTTTACAGAAGCAAGATGGCCAAAGTTCAATATAGGGTTTTATTTAGAAAAGCTTTTTTTCACGTTGCTCACTCCAAGTCGACTGCTAGCTGGCACAGAGCCGAGCCTTGAATACAGGACCATAGTCCATGTATGGAACAGTCACAGCAGTGACAATGCCAAAGCAGATAGATTTAGCTGCGATGTTGGCAAGCTCATTCCTGCGAATAGCAACGTGGCCTGGTATCCAGAACTGGATAGAAGTAGATGTTAAAGAGAAATGGGCCAGTCAGTTTTGAATATCGGCGAGAAAATGGTATGAACTGACATTAAACGATTCCAGAGCCAGTAGAGAACTAAGCGAGTCAGTCTAAATAGCGCAGTTTGAGTACTGCTTAGATTCTATGTGATCCAGGGCAAGAGAAATGAAATACAGTTCAGCAGTGAAACACAGAAGCTGTAGAGGGGATTCTGTGCACAACCACCGAATCTCAACAAGCCATGAGAGAGTCCACAGTGTCACCTGATCTTGAACAATCCATATAAATAGGAATTGAAGGAAGATTCGAAAGATGTTCAGCAAATAATACATAGTATTTCCAATCGAGAGTATCTGCTTTTCTCAGATGACTTAAAGTTAGGTCACATTTGGAAACTGTAAGAAGCCATGGTGGGATGGGCCTACCAGTGGATACAGCAATGTTATCCAAGGACAGACCGAATTCATCTAACTACACCTGAATAGGAAAACCAAAAGGACCAATGGCAGATCATCTATTCTGAAAAGTATGGCCTACTGAGGAATGAAAACACAGCCCCAGGTGGAATGCTTTGGTAAGGAACGAAGATTTGAAGCATATAGTAAAGACAGTTGCAAACAGGAGAGGTGCAAATAAGGTTCATGAGACTCTATGTATAAGCTCTGATCTGGTAAATTGCAGAAAGCCCCAGTGCAGAGTCGAGGTCCTCGATGATTAATGGAGTCCAGCATCTTTTAAGGCCAAGGTCCTGGCAGAGCCATAGACTAGTGACTCATACTCGAGTTTTAATTGAATAACAGCATTATATACCTTTAGCACAGAACATCGATTCACTCACCAAGTGGTGGAAGAGAGTACATGGAGGATGTTCAGTGCTCTTGTAGATTTGACTCGTAGCTGCTTGATGTGTGGTAAAAAGGTCAGCTTATGGTCAAAGTTAAACCCTAAGAACTTGTTCTCAGGGACCACAGGCAGCACAACTTCACCGATACGGAGTTCAGGATCAGGGTGAATACTCCATTGGTGACAAAAGTTCGTGCAAATGGTTTTAGAGAGAGAGAGAGAAGTTAAAACCGTTTACTGTGGTCTACTTCAATAAATGATTGAAGGCAGTCTGTAGCTGCTGCTCAATATACCTTATGTTTGACAACTGACATGAGATGTAAAAGTCGTCAACATAGATCCCATTTGCAATAGTGAGAAAGAGTTGTTCAGTGATGGCATTAATCTTTATACTCAAAAGTGTGACACTCAAAGCACAGTTCTGAGGGACTCCAACTTCCTGTAGAAAATAACTGGGAAGTGTCGAACCCACACACTCTTTGAATCTCTTGTCTATTAAAAAGTTCTTAATAAAAATGGGTAAATAGCCACGTAACCCACATATATACGAAGGTCTCACAAAATGCCATACCTCCATGTTATGTCATAAGCCTTCTCAATGTCAATGATTATTGATACAAGATGTTGTCGTTTGAAAAAGGCTTCTCTGATTGACGTTTCAAGTCAAATCAGTTGATCCACAGTGGAGAGCTATCATCGGAACTCACACTGGGTGGGCAAAAGGGGGTTCATTCGAAGAACCAAACATGACGAGCATTAACTATCCTCTCTAAGATCTTACATAGACAGCTTATCAAAGCAATTGCATGGCTGTTTGAAGGAATCTTGGGATTCTTCCCAGGCTTAGAGAAAGGTACTAAAATAGCCTGGAGCCATGCATCAGGAAAAACATTCTCCTGCCAGATCCCGTTAAAAACAATCAGAAGAATAGGAAGAGAAGCAGGAGATAGATGGCACAGCATTTCATAGTGTACATCATCAGGTCCAACCAATGTACTGCTAGACTGATGAAGGGCCAAAGTGAGTTTCACCAGTATAATGGAATGAGTATTGTCACAGAGATAATCAGCTCAAAAGGAAATAGGTGATCGCTCTGCCCAAGTCATCTTACCCACCGAGCATGTGTACAGGCCTGCTGGAATGCGATGCGGTTTGAGGGTTTGAGATATCTACAGAAAGTATCTCCGGTCTGTTTTTGAGCCTTCTATGCCATGTGGCAGACAGGATTCTACCACGGATGAGGATATCGTGGTAGTATGTCTAGGTTTTAGGAATACATTGGGTATTTGTCTGTATAATACAGTCAGTTACTGTTGCCACACAGTTATCTATTGATGGCTTACAGATGATGACAGGATCATGTTCAGCAAGAGCAGTGAAAGAGGGCCAGTTTGGGTAATCCAGCTTCCACCGTGGTACGTGAGTCAAATGGCATCGACTACAGCCAGTTTCTCTCAAACTTATGGAAAAATAATCACTGCCTCTTGAATTATTGTCAACACTCCATGAAAATGGGAGAAAAGTGAAGGGGAGCAAACTGACAGATCAATAGCAGTAAAGGACTGACTAGGTGCATGAAAATAAGTAAAAGAACCAGTATTGAAAAGAGAAAGGTTGTGATCAGAGAGCATAAAATTTACAGAGTGACCCCTCTTATCAATATCAGCACTTCCCCAGAGGGGATGATGTCTATTAAAGTCCCCCAGGATGAAAAAGGGAGACGGCAAGCAACTGTTCAATGAGAACATCAACATCTGATTGATCATGGCTCTCCAAGCAACAGGTAGAGAGAATAAACAGTAATGGTATGACTCAAGGAAACACATATGGCTATGGCCTCTAAGGGTGTGTCGAGTGGCATAGACAGAGTGGTACATGCTGATCAACCAACAGTGCCAATCCTCTTTACACTCTTCCATCACTCAGCCTGTCATTTCTGTACAAAGAAAACTGCCGAATGATGACTATCAGCAGGTTTCAGAAATGTTTCCTGTAAGAAAAGACATACAGGATGATTGGAAGCAATTAGTGTTTTGATGTCATCCAAATTAGAACATAAACCTCAACAGTTCCATATTATCAAAATGGCCATTTTTACTTACATGTAGGTAAATTGGGTGAAGAACACTTCTGTTTATGACCATGTTTTTTCTTTACTGTCTTTATTCGAGGGAGATCTATCGACCTACATGAACCCTGCGCTGGGTCGAATTAGCAGGTCTTTGCTGTTGGAAGTGGATTCCAGTGACTGAGGACGACGAATGATTGTTTTGCATCTTGG
This sequence comes from Tachypleus tridentatus, assembly GCF_004210375.1. Lineage (NCBI taxonomy): Eukaryota > Metazoa > Arthropoda > Merostomata > Xiphosura > Limulidae > Tachypleus > Tachypleus tridentatus. Next base: position 90,071,305 of record NC_134834.1, read on the forward strand.
GGTGGGAGAAGAAGATGTATCAGAGGAAATGCCTGTAACTGAAACCAAAGAAAATGGATCTTAGGATTTGATGGAATGTATATAAGGGACAGAGATAAGTGTTAAAGTTGATTCATCAACGTTTTTCACCACGGAGGTCAAAAGACTTTTCATTTATTTTGAGAACAATTCTTTTGGAGGCACAGAGAGATCCGTCTGCACTCTCACAATAGTAGCGGAAAAACGTGCAGCAACATACGTCCAAGATGAAGTGGTGGACAGCAACTTTTGAACCACAGGATAAGTAATGTTATGAATGGTTTTAAATGCTGCACCTCTTTTTCCAACCATTTAGGGCAAGAACGAAAGTAGGATGGGTGAAATCCATTGCAATTGTCGCAGTGAGGGTCCGTTTCAAACTCATAGGCATCATGGTCCTTGCTACCACAACAAGCACATGTCAGGGAACCACGACATGACGATTTTTAGTGGCTGAACCGCTGACACTGAAAACAAAGAGGGTTTGGAATGTATGGCCGTACCCTGCAATTGAGATAAGCTGCCTTTGTGATGGTAGGTGGACGTGGTGATGTAAATGTCAGAATTAGGATATTGGTCCGTATCGTAATTTCTTCTTTGTGAGTGGAGATACAACTCACTGCAGTAACTCCTTGAGTGGAGAAACCAGCAAGAATCTCTGACAGGGGATGTTACTCAAATCCCTCTCAACAATAACTCCTTGTGATGAATTCAAAGCAGCATGAGGTGTAACCTCAATAGGTATATCCCCAATCACCTTTGAATGCAAGAGAAGTTCACTGTGTTGAGATGTGGATGTTTCCACTAATATGTCACCAGATTGAAGCTTCTTTCCTAACTTTGGAGAGACGGCAAGTCTCTCTAGTCTCTTCTGAATGAAAAATGGAGACATCTCCCCCTGAGGGTTTGTTTGAAAAAGACTGTAGTATAAGAAAATGAGGTACAACAGGTGTTACAGATGTTGAAGATTGCTGTTCAGAATCATCAAGACGTGGTCGTTTACCTATGGACTGTTTTTCACCATTGTTTAAAGTTTTTATATGGAGGATCCATTATAAAAAAAATATTTCGGAGCCCACTGTCCCCACCCACCATGGAGTCCTAGAAGGGGATGCACTACAGTGTCAAACAAGGACACTGCAGCAATGCCAGGGTTTCATGAGCTCTATACCCAAACACCAGCATCAGATACAATGTCCACAACACCTGTTGAGAACATCCAACAATGGAACTTGGTTGACTCTAACCCAAGTGGACTAGCCGACTGACCCAAGGGGGGTCACCCAAAGGCTTCCCGTCTACAGGAATTCAATGCCAAAGTGGTGTGTTAGGTTTGGACCCCTGAACCACGAGGATACTCTCCTCCCTTTCACGGGTTGTCATGCATGGCAAATACGTGGATGAATATTTAGATCTTAGAGGAGATAAACTGATAGAACAGAACCTTCCCTGAAAGGTCCCCTCACCATGTGCAGGAATCAACACTGAGGGGTTTTAAGTTGAAATTCATGAATAGCTGAACTATCAAAAGATATTCATCAAATTAAAGACTTAACATGGTATGCAATTTTTCCTACCATTCTCTTGTCCTAATTATAATTCAATGTGTAAAAGCAAAGATAAGTTAATAAATGAAACAAATTTGGACAAGCGTAAGATGATTTAACTTTTTTCTAATCTTCACAAATGGCTTTTTTTTTCTAACTTTCTAATTTTATTCTATCAAAATAAAATGTAAAATAAGTTATTCCTTAATGTTTAAAAAATTATCCTAGTAATAAACTGATAAAATTATCATAAAGAAGTAACCCCTTATTCTTTAGATAAAAAATACAGTGACAAGATTACCATAAATTTATCTTAGAAACATTAATTAGAAATAATTTAATTAGAAACACTGCTTTAGCTCTTATTCATTTCAAACTTCATTTGTTCTGCATTTTATTTAGATGTTATCAGTATATAAAGGAAAAACTTAGAAGAAAAAAGAAAGAAAGAAACTGTTAATATTTAAAATAAAGATATATAAGAATATTATAAATAGCAAATTCTATACTGTATACAGTGATTTTAAGAACCTTTTGAATCAACCAATAAAATTTCTATTTTGTGGAATAAGCAACATTATAGTAGAGATTATAGCCAATTAAAGAATGCATTAGGCCTGTATATCACAACTGTTTTTTTCAATTTAACTTCTAGTGGAAAAGAGATGTTTAACACATATATACAAATAAAATATCTATCACTACAATTTACGTCAAATAATAAAGAAATTAATAGCAAAAAACAATCACTGCAATTGTTCTAACTCTTTAGAAAGCTGTAATTTCTTTAAACATAAATATATATTTTAATTTTGTTTATACAGTCTCTGTTCGTAAGCTCAGTTTGATTCTAGATGAAATCGACCACAATGATATGAAGAAATGATATAACAAATTACTGTTAAAAATGAAAAGATGTTTTATGTAAAAAAATGTACAGTGTTGAGATGTAGCTCTGAAAAAAATGTCTAAAATTACTGTATTTGTTTTTTTTTCTAAAACTTTTTCTGTTAATGATTTAATATGGAGATTAATTCCACCATACCAAAGTTAACAAGAAACAACAACAAAAAATTTTAAAGAACACAAGAGTTACATAATTAAGTCATGAGGGTAATATAATCACAAGTATATTTCAAGATAATACGTTTGAGTTATTACCTACAGTTGTTCAGAAAGTTTGTACTAAATTACTTTTAGGTATACTGATGGAGCTGTGATTAAATTTGTATTTAACTTTACTTTTATTTGATAAATACCAAGTATATGATCTGTGACAAATATAAGCAAAAACAATTCTATTACTGTTGTTAACTTCTAATTATACTTTAGGAAAAATATTAAGAAACAAAATTTTATAACTGGTAGTGAAAAGTTTACCCAATACGATCTATGAAAACATCATGTTAGAAATTGGGCTACAAACCTTATTATAAAGTGTAGTCCAATCCTTACACTTAAAACACGCTGTTCGACATGGAATTTCACATACAAAATAGATGGCGTTACAAATTAAACCTAATAATGAATAAAACTCGCTTTATTAACAAGTTATTACATAAATATTAATACATTTGTTTATATATATAATAACAAAAGAGATATAAGTTAGAAAGAGGATTAAGTAGTTGTATTTTTTAATACATTGAATATTTAAAACAATTTGAAAACAACGCCAAATAATGCCAGAGAGTTAAGATCTTAACATTAGGCTTTACATAATATGCAAGTAAAGTTAGTATATAAACCTATTTAAAATGAATGAAAAATAACTCAATGGTGTTAAAATCAAGTCTCAATCAAATTATTAAAAACACTTATTATTAGAACACTTCCTTCCAGTTACTTGTTATTTATAGTGTAGAACACTTCCTTCCAGTTACTTGTTAGTTATAGTGTAGAACACTTCCTTCCAGTTACTTGTTAGTTAGATTGTAGAACTCTTTCTTCCAGTCACTTGTTAGTTGTTTTCCTAGTTGCTTAATGCGAGCCCCACGCTAGTACTACGGTATGTCTACGGATTTACAACGCCAAAATCAGGTGTTCGATTTCCCTCGGTGTGCAGAGCAGACAGCTTGATGTAACTTTGCTGTAAGAAAACAAACACAAACGCTTTATGCGAAAAATGTATAACTCATTCTTTCAGTTACTTCACATGCAGAGTGTAGAACTCCTCCTTTTGGTTACTTCTCAGTTGGAGTGTAGAATTCTTCCTTACAGTTACTTGTTGGTTAGAGTGTAGAACTCCTCCTTCTGGTTACTTATGAGTTGAAGTGTAGAACTCTTCCTTCCTGTAACTTGTTGGTTAGAGTGTAGAACTCTTTCTTTCAGTTACTTCACATGCAGAGTGTAGAACTCTTCCTTATAGCTACTTCACACGCATCGTGTAGAATTCTTACTTCTAATCATCTCAAATGCTTAGTACAGAACTCTTCCTTCCAGTTACTTTACACACAGAGTGCAGAACTCTTCTCTCCATTTACTTCATACGAAAACAATAGAACTCTTTCTTTCAGTTACTTCTTGATTAAAAAGTGGAACTCATCCATCCATTTGCTTCATGCAAATATTGTATAACTCTTATAGTTACTTGTTAGTTAGGGTGTAGAACTCTTCCTTCCAGTAACTTGGACATTAGAATGTAGATCTCTTCCTTCCAGTTACTTGTTGGTTAGAGTGTAGAATTCTTTCTTTCAGTTACATCACATGTAGAGTACAGAACTCCTCCTTCTGGTTACTTGTTAGTTAGAGTGTAGAACTCTTTCTTTCAGTTTCTTCACATGCAGAGCGCAGAACTCCTCCTTCCAGTTACTTGTTAGTTTGTTTTTTTCTAGTTGCTTCATGCGAGCACCCTGCTAGTACTACGGTATGTCTACGAATTTACAACGCTAAAATCAGGTGTTCGACTCCCCTCGGTGTTCTTAGCAGATAGCCTAATGTTGCTTTCCTATAAAAACAACACACAAACGCTTCGTGCAAAGAGTGTAGAACTCATTAATTCAGTTACTTACTATTTAGAGTGTAGAACTCATTAATTCAGTTACTTACATTTAGAGTGTAGAACTGATCCTTCTGGTTACTTCTCAGTTGAAGTGTAGAACTCTTCCTTTCAGTTACTTGATAATTAGAGTGCAGAAATCTTCCTTTCAGTTACTTGCTGGTTAGAGTGTAGAACTCATTCTTTCAGTTTCTTTACATGCAGAGTGTAGAACTCCTATTTCTTTTTACTTCAGTTGGAGTGTAGAACTCTTCCATCTAATTTCTTCTCACGCAGAGTTAGAACTCTTTCTTCCAGTTCCTTCTTACTTAGGATGTAGAATTCCTCCTTCCATTTACTTCTTATTTTGAGTGTAGAACTCTTCCTTCCAGTTGCTTCAGACGAGAAGTATGGAACCCTTTATTCCAGTTACTTCACAGGCAGAGTGTAGAACTCTTCCTAATAGTTACTTCACACGCATAGTGTAGAACTCTTCCTTCTAGTCACTTCACATGTAGAGTACAGAACTCTTCCTTCCAGTTACTTTACACGCAGAATGTAGAACTCTTCTCTCAAGTTACTTCATACAAAAATAATAGAACTCTCTCTTCCAGCTATTTCTTAATTAAAGTGTAGAACTCTTCCATGCATTTTTCTCATGCTAAGTGTGTATAACTCTTTCTTCCAGTTACTTGATAATTAGAGTGTAGAACTCTTCCTTTCTGTTACTTCACACGCAGAGTGTAGAACTATTCCTTCCTTTTACTTCTCACTGAGACTGTAAGGCTAGCTCTTCTTTCTGGATACTTCCCACTCAGAGTGTATGATACTTTTTCCAGTAGCTTCTTTCTCAGAGTGTATGATACTTTTCCCAGTAGCTTCTTTCTCAGAGTGTAGGATACTTCTTTCCAGTTTCTTCCTACTTGGAGTATAGGACTGTTACTTCTAGTTACTTCTTACTTGTAGTGTAGTATATTTCTATTCAGTTACTTCCTACTTACAGTATAGGACTGTCCCTACCAGTAGCTTCTTACTTGTAGTGTAGTGTATTTCCTTCCAGTTACTTTCTACTTGGAGTATAGGACTCTTCCTTCCAATAGTTTCTTACTTAGAGTGTAGGACACTTGAGTTCCCTTAATTCCACATATCTTTGACGGTGAAATTCTTCTAACATGAGATAATTAAACAATTTTTAATTATGAAAAAAATATATGTAATCTAATTTTGTGAAGTCTCATTACTTACCTAAAATTTGGATATTTCTTGTTCATAACTGATATGAGATAGCTTTTTAATTTCTAGCCATGGTAATTTTCTTTATGTGCTATTTTTTAATATATATGAGGAACACGATTTCAAGGTACAGTGTGTCGGAACTTAGTAAAAGTATAGCGGACAGGAAACTTATCAACAGCTTGATGGCTTTTGGCAAATGTTTTGTGGAATTTGATCGATTGAGTCTTAAATAAATTGAAGCTAACATTACTAAAATACCGCAAACACAAAGTAAATACATGTTTTCGAGTTCGAGCGATTTTTCCATCCGCCTGAGTAGACAAAAATTATACGACTAATTCGAGAAAAGAAAACAAATCCATTTTATCTGGAACTTGTTTTATAATATTTTTGATACTTTTCTGTAGAACTGGTTTCTAAGGTTTTACTCTTTGCAACAAGACGTGTTTACAATATCACATAGATAATTGTTGTTAAGAGAAAATATATGATTGTTGCACTTTATTTTAATGTTTTGATAAAGTTCAGAGAAACGACCTTTACATGCCAGTTAAATATAAAAGAATATATTTTTATTCAAACCATGTTTCGCCTTTGCGGCTTCTTCGGAATTAATATACATAATTGAGTGATATTTAAATATTCTTAAAAATTATGAAACTGCTTGTAATGTTCTATTTTACAAGTCTTCTGTGACATGAGTTTAACAATGTGTAAATGTATTATTGTTGTTGTTGTTCTGTTATAGTATTGTTATGATACTAATTACGTAGCTATACAAACACGTAACATATATTACTTTAATAATTTATATGCAATAAAGATTTCCTATTTCTTTTGACGATTGATTAATTGCGACCGTAACAGATATATAATATGTTACATCTAAAGTCGTATCGTTGATTTTCGTTTTTAAGGATTCGAAATTAAGCATCTAAGCTAACAAAACGCGTTCTTTTTTCTTCTTCTTTTGAAATTCTTTAGTATATAGTTAAGTACCGCTTTTTAGCGTGTAAGTTCATAGACTTATCGCTGAGGCGCTGGACAAGTGGAAAAGGCAGTTGAAATAATCCAAAAATTGATGTAATTTTAATAAAATGATAAAAAGTAATTGATGAGCGAAATGAAAGGTAACAGATATTTCTCTTTAGACTAAAACGTCAGTATTTGGTATATAAGTGTTTGTCTCTGTTGCAATAAAAATGAGTTTTTGTTTGTTCCGAAAATGTGTTTGCACCTACTACCTAAATGTGCATGCGTACAAACCAACGTGAGTATACTTTATTATACATTTTAGACAGTAATTTGTTAATTCCTTATAATATTGCTCTACAACCTAACGTTAGATATTTTAAAAATTTTAAGTACAGTAAAGTTTAACAATATTTAAACTACTGTGAAAATGTACACAAGTTAGTGTTAATTAATATATTTATCGAATATAGGCGTACTTAGTAAAGGCCTGATTCGTGTTAAAGGTGAACTTTCAACAAATTTAATAATTGCCTTAGAAACTGTACTTTGGTTAGGTATAATTCCTGTGTGGTTGACATATTTTAAACACTTTAGTTTTTGAGTAAAAAATGAAACAATATATACGTGTTTTCGAACTCAAGCTCCTCTCGGTCGCTTGGCTGTTTCCGTGACGTTTTATAACTATGACGTAATACGTGCCAGACACGCTTCGTTGCGCGTCGACCATTTTGTTCCTTTCAGTGCTGGTGTTTTATGTAAATCTATCGGTGCTTTTTTCAGATTACATACTTTGTGAGACTATTTTTGTCTTGATATTGCTACTTTATGTTTGTTTTATGATAACATGGTTTACTGTGTTGCTTATGTATGTAAAAACGGTTCGGCATCGGGCAAAAGCTTCTTTTCGTTTCCGTGCAAGGAGAAGGAACGGCAAGGTGGCGACAGTGGGTAGGAATGGTCAATAGGAAGAACTGGACTCCTTCACACCATGCAAAGCTTTGTCAAGATCACTTTGAACGCTTATGTTTTGTGTCGGATCCCACTGTTTTGGATTCCGTGTATTTCAAGCCAGGCAGGTTGAGACTGAAAAAACCATCGGCAGTAGACAGGATCGTCCCCACCATCTTTCCTCGTGTAGAGCTGAGGGCTGATCTCAGCCTGCAGTGTTCAGGTTCCACCCCTTTGAAGCCATCCCTTGCCATCACGAAAAGAATAAACTTAAAGGTATGTGTGCAGTATAAAGTGATAAACAATAACTAGTATAATATAATAATTTAAAAAGTACAAGTTTTTGAAGAATGTAACTAGACATACACATTTCACGTTCATGAGCGTGTTTTGCATTTGTGGCACCTTAGAGTCAGTGAAATCTTGATTTCTTAGTCTAGACAGTGGACAAATCTATCCCAAATAGAGTATATTTGAAGTTTAAAAGCTGGTAGATCATTCTGTAGATGTTTTTGTATCATTTTTACACATGGAAAAGTTTGAAGAATACCATTTTTTCAAATTTGACATATCAAGATAAATTGAAATAAGACTATGTCTTGAACATGTTGAAGTAATCAAGTACATTTTATGTATTTAAAAAAACAAACATTGTAGACTTGTAAACAATCAAATATAAACTCCATAACATATTTCCATAACTCATCATAATAAAAGTAATCTTAACACAGTACTTTGTCATTGTCATATTAAATGTAAATCTCATAAACCTCATAAAGCATGTTGTTTTAATATATAATCTTATTTCTTCAGTATCACTCACAGTTCCACTACTCTTGCTCGTGGAACTGTCCTCATCACTAGAACTTGTCAGATCTGTGTCAAAAGTAACTGTTCTAGGTTCGTTCAGAGTAGGTTCGAATTGATATGGCGCCACTCGACACTGTTCAGAACACGAAGTCAAAACAGACTCTGCCTCTGTTTCTCCGTATGCACTGGCCATGTTTATTTACATTCAACGCTCTGGCGTTGGCAGTTTGTTTGGCAACTATTACTCCACAGTACTTTTCCTAGCGGCAAACGTAAAAACTAAAACGTTCGAATTGCCGCTCGGAAAGGGCTCTTTCTGCACCAAGTTATATGTTTCATTTATTAATTAGCACATATGTTTTATAAAAAATGTGAACCTGCAAAATTAATCAGTATGAGTAGTTCTTTTGACTACAAAGTTTTCTTTTTTCTGTAAAATTCACGTTTAAACCTGAGACCAGTGGACTTGCTGAAAAGACAAAAGAATTAGAATTGTTTTTTATTATACAAGAAATCCTCTGTTTGAAGAAGTGCTATTGCAGTGAAGACACCAATTTGACCGTTCTAGAGGATGTTTACTATTATATATATTTATGTTGTATAGTTATCAGTTGGCGCACATTTGATGTAGCAAAATATTGTTATATTTGAAATTTATTACTGTCCTAATTAATCTTATTTCACATTCTTAAAAGTATATTAGTTTATATTTATAAATGATTTTTAAAGCATGAAAGCGTCGGGTTATTTTGAAAATGACTTGAGAAGGTCAAAACGTTGTTCTGTGTTTTATTATTAAAGTTTTAATACCCATACCAGCCGTTCGCAGATACATTATTGGAAATATCTTTCGCGACACGATTCATTCAGACAAGGCCATGTTATATTACAACAAGCGGTGAAGCATAGTAGTAAGTAATATATACACCCTAATATACCTTAAGGAGTTGATGTTACATTACGTGAACCGTTAATTCAAGTGACTGGTTGACATTTTATGTCAACTCAGATGGTTGCTACGTTTATGTAGACCGAGGAATATCTGCGCTAGTTGTCCCTAATTTAACTGTAAGACTAGAGGGAAGGCAGCTAATCATCACCACCCACCGCCAACTCTTGGGCTACTCTTTTATCAACGAAAAGTGGAGTTGACCACACTTTATAACGTTTCCACTGCTGAAAAGGTGAGCATATTAGGTGTGACGGGGATTCGAACCCGTGACCCTAAGATTATGAGTCTAGTACCTTAACCACCTGGCGATGCCGGTACTATAGTAAGTGAGGAGTTAATATTTATTTCGTCCCGAATTTCGTATTGGTATAGCCATGTTTCTCTCTGGATGTATAAAACAGCTCACAGTTACATCATAACACTTCCTTGCTACATTTAGTATTAAAATATTGTGATTGTTCGCAAATATAAAAATAGACTAAATTTTGAAAATCATTCTTATTCGTTGATTTGAGACTATTTAAAAACATTGTAACCAGGTAGAGTGCTCAAAGACCCCTCATCCTTGACAACTTTATTAATTCTTAGTTACTATAGCAACATTTAGACTTTTCCCATGATAGCTGGATATTAAACAATTCTACATGTTGTTTGTGTTTAACTGAAATTTTAGTTGTTTTTTTTAAATCTTTAAATTTATCATTGTTGTTTAATTGATTTATTTCCATATATAAATATTTATACATTCATTGTTTTATTGTTACAGACCTTCGTCATCTATTTCGCTACTTTCTTTTTTGTTCGGCGTTTGTGGATAGTTTTTTCAGGTTTTGTATAAACTCGCCACGAAATAAATGAACCTATAGTTTAAATTTTAAATATAAATCGAATCGTCTGCATCAAACTCGAAGTAATTGGCATTACTTACGCCATTATGGGACACACCAATGATGTGAAACGCAGCTTTAGAATTTACAACCATGACTTGGATGCAGAGATGCCAACCATTATGATTTGAGTGTAATCATTACGATTTTGGTGTATACATTACGACTATACGCTCATACAGACAAATATTACGACTTGTTGCAACTCCCAAATTATTATATATTATATAGGCCTGTACAATAAAGTGATAAATTGTTCCCCCAGGGCTTGAAAGTGGTGAAAAGAAAATTTCTAGTGAGATACAAATAAATTTTGATAATAAATAAAAGACATAGTCCAAATGGCTGCTTGCGATAATCGTGTTTGTGCTTGAAATAATAAAAAATATTTGTATCTCCGACGTTTACCAATACTTTGAGTGCGGTGCTTCTCCATACTGGGTACGTGGGTGAATCCATAGTTACGTCGTCAGTGTTTGTTAGCCAATCAGCGCTCGCGTAGATGGGCATTTCTCGTTTTCTATGCGGCATAGAAACACCAATGTGATCGTTCACAAGTGAAAAAAAAAAAAGAGGCCTCGTTCACCAGACTGTCTTGTTTCTGGTAAATCTAAAAGGACTAAAATTGTGAATCAAAAATTTAGGAAAGAGTATAGTGCAAAATATCCGGTCATTCCATCAAAAGTCAGTGACAGTCATGCATTTTGTACAGTTTGTCACATCGATTTTTCTGTGGCACATGGCGGAATAAACGATTGTTCCAGACATACAAAGTCGGCATCTCACCAATAAAAAACTGAGGCAAAGACAAAAATGATGCAGATAACGACATTTATGAGTAAGGATTCAGAATATGAAACCATAAATGCAGAAGTGATGTTCACGCAATTCGTCATTGCTTATAATTTACCCCTAGCTGTAGCCTCTCATGCAGGACATGTATTCAGAGAAATGTTCCCAGACTCTGATGTAGCGAAAAAATATGGCTGTGCTAGAACCAAAACTACAGCCATTGTACAAATGTTGTGTTGTGAAGATGACAAAATGATTTCAAGCATACTTACTAACAGTGTTTACAGTTTAGCCACAGATGGATCCACAGACATGGATGACTCAAACCGTATCCAGTGGTTGTACGATATCTGTACGGGTTCTGTCTACCATCATTACGCTCAGTCATTTGAAATAGTTGGCATCTCCGTGGATGTGGTCATTATAGTAAGCCCATTTTCTTTCATATAAACATATTTATTTTGGCTTGAGTTGGGGAGTATTGAAACAAAAAAAGTAATATACACACGTTTCTGTTGCCTTTTCCTTTGATATTTTTTGTTAAATCCGCGTTACCATAACAACATATATCAGCCAATGGTAGATCACATTGTATCTCAATCTCTCGGTCTCCCCTATGTGGAATGAGATTAACTAGTCATGTGTAAAGCACTTATCACCATGAATAAATTCGATATATTTATTAAGTAAGAATTGATAGATTTAAGCAATCACGCGTGTTTAACAAATGCGTTAGTTTACAAGACGAGTTGCTGTTGGAAGAACATTTCTTGATCATTTCACGAATACATTAAGTGAAGATGTTCAGTTTAGAAAACAGTAGCACACACCTCACTTTAAATTAACATATGTTGAACTGCAGCCAGTATTGGGTAGGGCAAGCTCGTTTAACTTTTGTTAAAACACGATTGTTCTTTAACACAAATTCGTCCATGACCTTGGCCATGTATTTTATCTATTACTTCTAATAAATCCGTGATGACGATAAACTCATTTGAAGTAAAACTGTATTTCAGGACGGTGGGTATAAAAAAAAACAACTTTTTTTAGAATGTCAAAACGTTGTCCTGTATTTTATTTTCGAAAAAGTTTTAACACCCATAAGAACCGTCTTGAGATACAGTTCTAACATGTATGCAAACACCAGAGCTTTATACTCGCCTATGAAATTTTATGACAATTTTCAGTAGTTTATAGGATTACTTAAATCCAGATTAATTGCTATTTTTATTTAAAATTTCGTTAGTTTAACATTCTTTTTCCATATAATCAAAGCACAAAACTATCACTCCAATGAGAAATAGACAAATCAACATAAACCTCCTCCTGGAACCCACCTGAGTGATTTGATAATTGTAATTCTTTTATGTTGGGTTCGAGTATTTCGGTGGATACAGCTCCTGACAGACCATTCTGTAGCTATTCGCTAAACAAATAAAACAATGAAGTGAAATAACACACCACAAAATAGCTTTACTTAGAGAAACTATCTAGCTACGTTTACTATGTATTTAATATTATAAAAGCCAACTTTTTCTTGGCAATAGCCCATAATAAATACTGGCAGGTATCGAAAGCAACTGACATTATTGTATCTTGTATACATACCGACTTACATAATTTGACATTGTTTTAGCATTAATAATCTCTTGGGAAATTTTATCGGTTATCTTTCAGAGAAGTTAACCAATGCCTTTCTATCTTACCAAGGGTGCGAAAAAGTAGTTTTTAATAACCTTCTAAAATACTGTTAAAATATCAAATTTCACACTCAGTGACAGGAAGAAATAACTATTTCAAAATATGAATAATTACTTTAATAGCATTTCAAACTGGAAATTACATTTTTGAAGCTAAAATTTTCTTTTTAACCCATTATGTTGTTTCATATTAATATATTAACAACATAGTAAATAATAGTATGAAATATATTATTTTCCCTAATTTGTAATTGTGAAATACAGTAATATGAAAAAGATAGGACACTCTATAAAAGCCTGTGTATTTTTGTAACATTTTTGGATATATAGATATTTAATCTCAATTTCAACAATACTGAGAGATTATAGGAATATAACTAAACAATTAAAACTGAAGAAAAGACTTTTCAAGATCTTCTGTAAATGTAATTCTACAAAAATGCATATTCTAACTGAGGAAAAGTTAGGACACCCTACCCCCTAATAGCTACCCCTTTGGCTGAAATAACTGCAGTGAGACGCTTCTTGTTGCCATCTACCAGTCCCTGACATCGGTCTGAAGAAAGTTTGCACCACTCCTCAATGCAGAATTCTGTCAGCTGTGAGATGTTTGAGGGTTTCTTGCATGTACAGCCCGTTTTAAGTCACTCCACAGCATCTCAATGGGATTAAGATCTAGGCTTTGACTCGGCCATTCCAGGACTCTCCATTTCTTAGTTTTCAGCCAGTCCTTGGTGGATTTACTGGTATGTTTTGGGGCATTCTCGTGTTGCAGGGTCCAGTTCTGCTTCAGCTTTAATTTTCGTACAGATGGACTCACATGTTCCTCATATACCCTCTGATACACAGTAGAATGCATGGTGGATTCTATGCTTGTGAGCTTCCACCTCCATGCTTCACAGTTGGTATGAGGTTCTTTTCCTGGAAGGGTGTATTTGGTTTATGCCAAACATGTCCTCTGTTCTGATGTCCAAATAATTCAAATTTGAACTCATCTGTCCAAAGAACATTATTCCAAAAGTCCTGGTCTTTGTCTACATTCTCTCTGGCAAACTTCAGTCTGGCCTTGACGTTTCTCTTAGAGAGCAAAGGTTTCCTCCTTGCACACCTCCCATGCAAGTTAAATTTGTGCAGTCTCTTTCTGATTGTAGAGGCATGCACTTTCACATCAACAATAGCCAGAACCTGCTGTAGGTCCCCTAATGACATGTTAGGGTGTTTGGAGACCTATTTTAGCATCTTGCGGTCTGCTCTCGGGGTGAACTTACTTGGACGACCAGACCTGGGCATGTTGGCAGTTGTTTTGAAAGCCCTTCACTTGTTGACTATATTACGGACAGTGGAATGGCTGATTTCAAAATCCTTTGGGATCTTTTTAAATCCCTTACCAGACTCATAAGCTGCTACAATTTTATTTCTGAAAGCCTCAGGCAGCTCTTTGCTCTCACCATGGTGCTCACTCTCACTTCAACAGTCAGGAGCACATCAAACTAAATGTCTGAGGTTTAAATAGGGCAAGCCTCATTCAGACTGCTGAGTAACGATCTTCTAATCATGTGCACCTGGTGTGATACACCTGTGTGTGAGTTGACCTATTTTAAGTGGGAATAAATGTGGTGTCCTAACTTTTCCTCGGTTAGAATATTTATTTTTGTAGAATTACATTTACAGATCTAGAAAAGTCTTTTCTTCAGTTTTACTTGTTTAGTTATATTCCTATAATCGCTCAGTATTGTTAAAATTGAGATTAAATATCTATATATACAAAACTGTTACAAAAATACACAGGCTTTCATAGGGTGTCCTAACTTTTTCACATGACTGTTGGTTTATTACGAAGTAGTGTACCCTGATGTTGCATACAAGTACATTATACACCACGAACACTAGGTAATTCTTATGGAACCTTAAATACGTAGTAAAGTCTTTAAACACAATCAAGTGTTGTTTACAATAGGTGTATTTAATTGTTTGTAAGAATATGCTTATATACCTTCAATATTTACTAAGAAATGTTGCTGTAAAAGTATAGCCTTAGAAACAAAGATGCCTCTCACTTGCTCAGCGGAAGGTTTTTTAAGATTATAACTCTAAAAACTGTGTTTTGATATCTGTGGTGGGCACAGCACAAATAGCTTATTGTGTAGTTTTATGTTTAACAACAATAACAAAAAAAGACCAAGATTGAATGAGTTAAACTTTGTTTTGTTTGTAAAATAATGTTAAATGTTGATGATGTTTTCAGACTTCCATTTATTTCTTCATAAGTTTAATAATCAGTTGAGATTAGTGGTTCTACTTTGTTCTTTTAGAGTAAATACACGCACGTCGCTGTACCTTCAGGAATCTTTAGTGTTTTGTCAATAGTAGCAAGTATTACAGTCTACTCTATACTTGAAACATTTAACAGCCAATTTCCTTATATAATACTGGAGATAAAAGGACCAGAAGGGCTTCTTATCTCGATTTGTAAGTAAACCATAACAGTGACATGATGAAAAATTAAAAAATAATTTTAAAAGAATTAAGGAAAAAAAAATTTTTTTTCTACTTTGTGAATTGAGAATAATTTTTGTCAAGGTCACGTTTTACTTCCGATATCCAGTTCTAGAACATGTGATAATTTTATTCCGCCTGATTGTTTAGCTGTAAGATTGAAAGCTCGACTTTTGTGGTGAACACAACTCATATGGCCAGTTGTGTGGATTTACTCTTGAGAAAAGCAAAACAAACCCAAATAAATATAAATTAATCATATAGATTACAATGATAAACACCTTTACAATAGAAAATATCTTATTTTTATTATTACATCATTTTGACTAATACCATCGATACTGTGCGCAGAAACGTAATTATTAAAATAAGAACATACCCATTGAATAATTGGTTGCTGTGGTATTTGTTAATCAATTACTAATTTCAGTAGGTTTAACTTTAAATGCACAGTTATAAAGTTTATCTTTTAATTTATATACTTCAACAAATAAAGTTGAACTGTTTGTTAGGATTGTTTCATTATTAAGAGAGTTTTTGACGTTTTAGTTTAACAAATCTTCCAGTATACTCATATAAAATATTTACAGAAAATGTTTCACTACTTCTATCAGCCACATTGTAATAAAAAAGAATGCTTCTGTCACGTGAATTGACATTCTTTCTTGATTGCTTGAAGATTAAAAACAAAAAAAACAACAACCTGTTACCAGTTGTTGGAGTTAAGAAACTTTATAACCAATGTGGGAAAAATATTTTACCAGAAAAAAAAAAAAAGTTTTCAAAATTTTAATGTCGACAAGATACTCAGTGTATTCTGTGTTGAAACCACAACTAATATATTTTACATCCTAGTGCTCAGCTGTAAATCTGAAAGTCTATAAAGCCCAAAATCTGGTTTTAGATACATAGAGTTTTGAGGGACATACTAACTGAATCTAGTATCAGTGTTTCTTTTCTCCACCCTCTCTTCCAAGATCTTGTGTACATCAAGTTTGAAACTGTGTTTATATTCTCACTCAAAAGTTATTGAAACTAAACATACCTTATGTGCACAGATATCAATACCATGGTTTGATATCCAAAGCTTTTTTTTTTTGTATGCATGTGTACTGATCCTACTTATGGTTAAATATAAAATAATTAGATATAATAGTGAAGCTTAATTGATACATTGGGTTGTCTGTGAATCATGAAGGGTCCTAAACTCCACAGATATTTTGTGCAAGCTATATTTAACAAAGGTGTGAGTTTACTTAAATAATGAAGAATAAATCTCTTATGTTTTAAAAAAAGGTTTTTTAATTATTGTACAATTATATGAGGATGCAAAGTACCTTAAAGAAGTTGTGACTGTATTATTCAGTCATAGAAAGATGCTAGTTCTTTTAAAGAAGCCTTGGCTTATTATTATTTAGTTAAAGATAGTTTGAAACATTCTATTCAAGTGCTAAAGTGCCATCTATCTTGTTTTTCAATTATAACCAGGGAATATGTTTGAAAATGTTCTTGAAAGATATTATAGTATCTTGCCATTTCTGTTTTGTTTTTTAATAAATGTGAATTTCGTATTCAAATCATTTTTTATAGACTGGCCAAATATCAGATAGAAGGTCTAGTTTGAAGAGATTGATCTTCAAGAAACAGTAACAGAATGAAAATAGAGGAATAAAAACTATATTAACTTGTGTTTAACAATATATTAAAACTGTTTTATTGACTTATAGTTTAAGAAATATAGTCTGCAGTGATGTTTCCAATATTTATTTAGCATGTAGTAAGAGAAAAGGAAACATGTCAGTAAGTAAAATTAAAAAATATATTATATACCAGACCATAGATCTGAGATTCTGTGGTTCGAGCCCCACTTCTATTTCACTTACAGCAAATTTAATGGGAAAAAAATGTACCATGTATTTCTACAGGGTTGGTGCTAAACACCATTATCGAGTTAGAGTGGCCCATAGGGTGGTGTTGGATTGTTTTTTCCTCCCTTCATTCTATAATTTCAAAATTAGGAACAGCAAGAAAACATAGCTCTGAGCAGCTTTAGGGGAAGTTCAATAAGCAACAAACGGAGAACACATCATTGTCAATTATATGAATAGTAAACTATTGCTGCTATATACAAATAAAAACTGAAAACAGAAATATCGTAATTTGGGTAAAAAGAAATCTTAATGTACTGGTAAACAACTTTTCTTTTTATCTTGGTTAACGTCATTCCTTTTTGTCTCTCTATCCTTAAATAGAACGCTACACATATCCTTGTAAATGGCTATGTGAGATAGTGGTTTCCATCATACAGTATTATAAATAACAAGTTCATCAAAAAGAATCAGTTACATATTTCAAAAGAAGAAATAGATGTTTTTGAACATTAGTTTAATATTTTGTATAATTATTCACTGGGTGTTGAAACAAGTCAACTAAACACCCAGAACTGTAATTTTATGAGATGTCAAAAGAATTGTTAAAAGCATTTTATGTGTTTATTTTAAAAATGGTTTGTTAAGTTTCTTATGTTTTAAAAATCCTGAATAAACTCGTGAATATTTTTAACCACAGAACAGTTGAGGTTGTAGTAATAGTTACAACCGTAATTAATCTAATGTAACAATAAATTTTTTACAATCCATAAGTTGTAATGTATAAACTAACATTGAAACTTAAAACAGGTATTTGAACATTTAAATATTTAACAGAACTAGTTTTATTGTTAAATGATGTTAAATAAATTAATACTTAACCTGTGAGAAAATAATAAATATTTGGTTATTTTTATATTACACATGTAAGTTTCTAAAACATACTAAGCACACTTGTGCTCAAATTCATAAAACATGAGCATGTGTTATGTAACTCAAAGGTTTAATGGTTTTCTTACATTCAGCAAAACTATACATTTATGTTAGAAATATAAGTACAAGTTGTATGTGTTGACCACGAATGTCAGCTGGAACAAACATGAATATATTACGTTATTATACACATCATACCCATTACAGCTGTATACTTTAGTATTTCAGGTCATGAACATCACTTGATACCTTATGCAAGAATGTGTAGTGTCAAGGAAAGCAGATTTACACACACTATTCAGTATGCAAGCTGTGTACAGTGTAAGGTTTAACAATTTTCAGAAGTGGATAGTGTACGAGTACTCCTGACAAGCCACACAGCAAGTACAGTAGTTGCATATGTTTAGGTCTGTTTTCATCACAAAGGTTGTGTTTAATACACATGCATTATGTATAATATTGTAATAGATGAGGTCATATGAAGTATTACTTACAGAAGTATTGATCATGAACTATATAAATAATCAGTGTTTAATATTAATTATTTTTACCATACTATAACAGATCAGAAGTTTCTTTAAAGTTCACTTTTTAGTATTTGTTGCCATTTAAATAAATCTTGAAGAGCAAGTATAATAGAAACAATGACAACTGACAGTAATAAATATTCTCACAAGGAGCAGAATTAAATTAATTAATTTGAAAAGAATACAATAGAATTACCTACAACTTGTTAACGAGTTGTGTTATTAATAAATTAATCTTAATCAATGAAAGAAATCACTGTAAGTCTATCAAGTTTCTCATCAGTATCATAAATATTAATATTAACAGTTTTAAGTTTATTTCTCTGTACTTCTGTATCATGATGATTCAAACATCTATAAGACAAAAAATAGTTCATGGTGAATATTGTATCTGTTTGAGGTTCACACAAGTAGTGGTTTTTACTGTTTTAGGTTACTGATGATGTCATGATCAGAATATTATTTTTGGGAGCAGTTTGGTGAAATATAAATATTGTGATGAATAAAAATGAAGTTAATAATTTGTATTATGTAAGGCAAGACTCATTTGATAGTTATGTAGTAAAGTATGATGACCAAATAAATAGGTTACAAGGTATGAAATGTTTTATGTATATTATTTATTTTAGTAACTGTATATATACTTGTATATCAATGTGACATATTTTATATGACACTTTAATACTTTATTAATCTTCAGTTCCACATGTTTTATTGTGAATCTTGTTGACTTATTTAGTACCAGTTCTATTTATCAGTCTTTTCACCTAATGTAGTACCAGTTCTCTTTATTAGTCTTTTCATCTAATTCTTCTTTATCAGTCTTTTCATCTAATGTTGTACCAATTCTCTT
This sequence comes from Tachypleus tridentatus, assembly GCF_004210375.1. Lineage (NCBI taxonomy): Eukaryota > Metazoa > Arthropoda > Merostomata > Xiphosura > Limulidae > Tachypleus > Tachypleus tridentatus. The sequence goes on from NC_134834.1 coordinate 90,090,824, forward strand.
TATCAGTCTTTTCATCTAATGTAGTACCAGTTCTCTTTATAAGTCTTTTCATCTAATGTTGCACCAGTTCTCTTTATCAGTCTTTTCATCTAATGTAGTACCAGTTCTCTTTATCAGTCTTTTCACCTAATGTAGTACCAGTTCTCTTTATCAGTCTTTTCATCTAATGTAGTACCAGTTCTCTTTATAAGTCTTTTCATCTAATGTAGTACCAGTTCTCTTTATCATTCTTTTCACCTAATGTAGTACCAGTTCTCTTTATCATTCTTTTCACCTAATGTAGTACCAGTTCTCTTTATTAGTCTTTTCTCCTAATGTTGTACCATCTTTCATTATTAGTCTTTTCACCTAATGTGTTCCCCGTTAGTACAGTGGTAAGTATAAAGATCTGCAATGCTAAGATCAGAGGTTTGATTCCCTTCAGTTGATTCAGCAGATGGCCCGATGGTGGCCTTACTAAATGAAAACACACACACACACCAGTTTTCTTGATCAATCTGTTAACCTACTTTTCACTAATTTCTCTATCAGTTTTGTCTATTGATACAGTATTAAGTTTTTATCACTCTTTTTGCCTACTCATTACCAGGTTTTTATTATGCTGTTTTAAAGATGTTAAAGTTCATAAATGTCAGTTTTGTCAACAGAATGAGTAATAGTTTTAGTAAAACATCAGTTATTCTGTGTTCTAAAGTAACTAATTACTTTATTGTTAGTCTAGTTAGCTAGCTGAATACCAGATTTCTTTTGGGTTTTATGGTGTAAATGCTGGCAATCTATGATTATAATTGATTATACTTACCATAAGGCATTAGTAATAGGTCTGTTACAGTTTTAAACACTACATGCTGTACCTAATCCGTTATTTTCAAGAATTAGTTGAGCATATAATAATAGTATTTCAACCATACTGTGTTCACCATGTATGTTACTAAATATCTAAATATTTTAAGAACACTTCTCATTTCCTTCAGAAGTGTCACACATTTTGAATGTTGACATTACCAGTGTTTATACAGTATTTATACATATAGTGAAAGACTTATAAACTTCCAGTAACCCTGACAACAATTCCCATTAAACATACATGCTGACACTAATATTTGATTAATGGAACTGGTTTTGAAATTGAACTACTTAAATTTTAACAATACCTACAAGTTGAAGTAATCGTACACTAACTGATAGTTTAGACATTTAACCAGTTTCATGGTAGTATTCTAGAGTACAGATAATCAAGTACATGAGACAAGGTGTACTAAATGATAGTTTACCTGTTTAACCACTTTTATAGCAGTGTTATAAAGTACAAATAATTGAAGTGACACGAGTCGAGGTGTACTAATTTATAATTCAGATGTTTAACCAGTTTTATGTCAATGGTTAACACACACAATGTTGCTTTTTCTTGGCTGTTGTAAATGGAGAATTTGTTTAGATTTAGCTCTCTTAACATAGGTTTGGTTGACTGCTCACATAACATCTTTGTCTTTACTCATTTAAAGTGTTTATAGTTTTGGTACTACTAACTTTTAATGTAGTGTGTGTGTATATATATATATATATATATATATATATTCAACATATTTGGCAAACTGTTAGTAAACCTTATAAGTGTTTCACGTAGAAAAATTATATTTTTCATTGAAGTACATTTAAAAAATTGTTATTCTGACTATATTTAGTACTCTTGTCACTAGTCTGTGTGGAAAGTGATGTGAATGTTGAGATTAAAAATAATCCTCTTCATCTCAAAATCACAAATTTCATTGGCTTTATCTCCAAAACCTTTTAAGTACAATTGTTTGTTTTTAGTAAAACTATTTTGTCTGTTATTTTCTCTATACAATGTTGGTCAATTTGACCTATCTCCTGACAACCAAAAGTTAGAAAACCAGAACAGGTGTGGTAATTAAAGGAATTTGTCTGTCTTCTAATACGATTGTTGAATACTCTAGGAGAACTTGTTTACATGTAATACTTTTGTGGTGATTGTGTACAAAGATATCTGCTTTGTTAGCCCTCTTAAATCCTGTAGCTGTGTCATAATAGTTAAATACATACTGTAGATGTATGTATCTGTTGTGAGAATACAGTGCTATATTGGAATGTTGTTTATTACTCACTAAGGAAACAAATCACTGGAGCATTTATATTAAACATTTTCAAACCAAATGTATGAATATTTCGAATTATGCTAAACGTTATAGATCCATACTTCAACAAAGTATTACAATAGAGATGGATTCAAGATGTTTTAAGGTCAGAACTAGACATATACTAGTACTAGTGATAAATTTATATTTCCTTCATGGTTTAAGTTACTTATAACTACATTAGTAATAAATTTAGTTACAAAATTAATTAGCCTGTAAAACACTGAGTATCTCATATGAGTTATGATCAAGTGGTTTCAAAGAATGTCCTTATTTCTGGTTCATATGAAAGTAACAATTAAAAATAAACATTTACAATATTATATTTACAAAATAAATGATAAACTGTAAACTTGAATTCATGGATTAATGTTTACAAACAAGATGTATGTTTTCAAATATTAATGTTTTACTTAATCTGTTGTAGCACATGCACTTTTGTTTATTTTGGACATCAACATGATGGAATTCATCTGGGTCGAGTTGTTTAACTTCAGAACTGTCTAAAATTTATTTTGTAACAATATTACAAAACTTTCAGGCATCGTAAGCAGTATTAATGAAAAAAATAAAATTTCAAACCTAGAAATATTGTTAGAATCTTAAAAAAGTCAAGGCATGAACAGTTATTATTGTAATGTTTAATTAAATTAAATGATGTATTTGTTTAGAAGTAATTAGATTTAAGGGAGGAAGAAACTTATTGTTTGGAATTTTAATTTGTGGCATGTTTTTTTTAATGCACAAAGTTTGTAAAATGTATGGGGCAATATTGGTAAGAATGGGCAGTTATCCTTTTCTACTTTATTTATACTAGTACATGAGTGTATAGTCTGGGATCAACATATTTATGAGGGAAAACTGCTCTTTTGAAAGTCTTGTGGAACATCCCATCTTGATGTTGTCATTATAAATCTTACAATGCTTGGTGGAGGGCATCCTTTCTAATGCAGGACAAAATTAACCACTTGTGGTACCACTAGCATTAGGTAGAGTTAATTTCCCACAATATTTGAGGAGCTCTGGCTTTACATGAATGAGACAATTCAATTCTAATCCCAGTGGCTCTGATGATTGAATTGATTTTCTGATTGCAGTCTGCAGCTTCATCATTTTATGTTAGGTGTGCATCTCAATCTGATTGGTTGAGAACATCATTCTTCTAGGACTAGAAGTATGAACATTGGTTTGAACAGTTTGAAGCTGTTGTTGATATCTCAATTATGGTCTGATATGATTTAACCACAGTTTTTCAGTGACCTTTTACTGTGAACAGGATATATGGTTCACAGTTCTGATGAAGTGGTTCACATGGCATTGTGTGGAGTTGCCCTTTCTTCCATAAATCTTGGACACTTTCTGCTGTTTATCATATGTTTCTCTTTGTTGTTCAGTTAGTGATGCTGATTTTGTCAAGGGTGATCAGTATACCTGTTTCAGATGTGGTGTAGTCTTCCTTTAGTGTATATATTCTTTACAGAGATGTTGATACACTCCATGGGCTCTTTTTAGATGCATTTTGAAAAGGGCTAATCCTGGTAATGTACACCATTCCCTTCACCAGGCCAGTGTGGGATTTTAGTTTTTATATTAGGTGAGGTATCATTTTGCAACATATAATTTTCCTGCCAAGAATATGTATTTCTAATAGATACTTACCACTTTTCACACTTTCTACCCTTCTTTCCCACTTAGTGTTTTTGTATCTGGCATCTAATCTCCAAGTGAGGTTAGACTATACATCAGGGAGAGGTAGTTGCATAAGGAGTGTATGTCACACTTCTGTTGGTAGAGGATTGTTGCATGATTGTATACACGTTACAGTACATCTGAACCACATTAAACATGTAAGGGTTGATGGAAGTATTGAGGCTAGTGGTGAGTGAAATGCCTAAGTGTATAGAGGGTATAATAATTGAGTAAAGTTTTTATGTTAGAGTTGATAAGTATCTATAAGAAGTACATTCTCTGTGCAGAAAAATTATAACATTAGACTGTTGGAAAAAAAGATACTTTAAAGGAAATTGGGTTTTAATTTTCTTTGGTGATGTTTTGGGAAAATGCTTTTTTTAAATCTTCAAACAAACTAATGATAAACTACTGTAGGATATTCTGAAGTACATAAGAACAGAATGTAACATGAGACAGAAACACAATAAATAAACCATATAGTAATGACAACAAAACAGAGCTGATATTGCTAATTTAATATTTATGTAATATGTCACAAATTAGCACCATTATTAACTTCTTCCTAAAAAAATGTTTATCAAGAATGAGCTATTCATACAATGAGAGGTAGAATAGAAATGTGTTAATCTGGAGATGAATACTGATTTTAGTTCCAATTTTGATATTAGAAATATTAGTTTCAGCTTAGTACGTTAACAGGTAGCTAGGATTTCCATATTTAATAAATGAAGAAAAAGCATAATTCTTTAGCTAGTAAAGGAAACACTGGCTTTCGGAGGGTCTTGGCCATGACATAAGACCTGTGCTGAAAAAATCTGGGGGTAATAAGGTGCTGTACATGGTGTAAAAGGAACAAAGGGTATTAGCCACAGTATGTTTTCGAACAGACTTAGACACAGATGAAAAATGGTCACTGTCCTATAACAGTATAACGTACAGGTGAATATCTGTAATTATAGTAATAGATTCAGTAATTGTGGATACTATAATAATACAGTGGGTGACATACTAAAACAAATAACGTATTCATACCAGAAGAATGTATAATATGTAAACTAAGTAACAACGCATATGCAGTTACTGTATTTGTTTTTTCATGTCACATTATTTGTTTTTTAAAACTTCAGCTTCTGTACGATCTCCACAGACTCAGGTACTAAATAAACAGTAACAATGAACAAATGAAATGTAATGGATCTACATGAAAGATGTATTTATGTCAACTTCAATTTTTATTCAGATATACATACAAGTTATGAATTAGTTGTAATGTGATAACACAGTGTCAAAAACTGTAACCCTTGTTCCATAGTGTAATAACAGCAGCAAATTGCATATCTATCTGATATGAAGATACTACTCTTCAAGAGTGACTCATTTCTGATGAAGTAATAGTGTAGAATTCTAACTCAGTTCATAGTGTATGCTTTATTGTAAAAGTGCTGGTGAGAGTACAGGGAAAAAAACATTTTATCATTCTGTTTAGCTATACAAGTTTTGTACATAAAGAAACAAGAATAAAGGTAAACCATTATTAATAGGAATAGATCTGGAGAGAATTGATCGAGATTTATGATTGGGATAAGTTTCATAAACTGTGAAATAGTTTGTGAATGAATGATATCCTAAAATACCAGAGAAAGAAATAAAGACCTGGTTAAATATCATTTGATAAGTTAATTACACATTACTTGTAATCCAATATCAACAGTAATTCTTAATCAAAACAAATGTTGTGTTAATTTTATTTTTGTGCAATTCTGTCAACATTCCTTGAATTAAGGGGTTCAAAATAATCTTTGACTTTCTTTTGAGGGTTACTGGCCAGTTCTGTTGTGTAGATGGATCCATGTGATTAAACCATGGACAAAGGGTCTTTAACTGTGTGGAACATGGTTAAAAACTGAATAAATTCATGGAGAACTTCTTTATATGCACACAAATTACAATAACTTACATAGTATACTTACAAAAAATACTTGTAGACCTTAAATACAATCTGATCCTTTTGTTCACCTTGAGACATTCAAAGATTCCATTTCACAGGAAAGTAGTTAGTCAGTAATATCTACTTATTATTCTGTGTGAAGTTAACTGAACTTTAAACATGAACATTAAATTATACCTTAATCTAGCTTCAAGTAGTTAACAAAGTCTTGGATTCTGTTTTCTTCATGATGTATTCATTTCAGCTTACGTCTTTACACCTATGGATGAATGGTTCAGCTGATGAGTCCAAGCTTGTCGTGTGTGACACTAAAGAGAAAATGTTGCCGAGTTGTTTGAAAGAAGTGTACATGACCATTTGTGTAAGTACTAAATATAATAATAATTAACATTATTCTTTTATGGTTGACACGAAAACATGTAAATTAAAAAAATGCATTTCATTGGTGCAATAAAAATTGCTGTTCATAGTTACCTGTATGAGTACCTTAGTATGTGTACCCACACATTAATATTTACATGTATTCAGATTTGAGTATATAGAACAGGACATTGCTAGGGCTGTTAAATTTATGCAAACATCATTTACAAGTCAGTGAACTTAACTTTGATAATCAACGCCTAAACGTTTTTAATGTTAACTTGTGATAAGTTCTCTAGGTATTATGAAAGTTGTACATAAAGAAAGAAGGCAGTAAAAAATGTTACAACAAATTTGTGTAAACTTTAGATTAATCATTTAAATATTTTTATGTGGTCTATAAAACTTTATCAACATGTTTTTATTATATATATAGACATTAGAAATGTTACATGTTAACAGGTGAACGTAGCTGGATTGAGAAACTGTATCATCAGAATTGTTACAATGAACAGGAAAAAATTATTTCCGTAATGTTACATGATCTGTGTTTGATATAATTAAACTGTAAGTATTATCATTTACTAAAGATGTATACTTCTGGAAAACTTATTATTTGTTTTTATTTAGGAAGAAGTAGCACTTTTAAACTAAACCACTACCATTATTTGAATTTTGTGACCAGCTATTAATATATGTTACAGTAAATGACATGATTAACAGTTGTGTAGATGTAATATAGTTTATAAAATACACATACATGTAAATAAGTCTCTAAGTGTGCATTTTAGAAATTATCTAACTATGAAAGGTTGGAGGGTGTTACTGTATCTGAATAATGTTAAGATAACAGAATTAGTAATTATGTTAGCCATAATGGATACAATTTAAGTAAATTAAGGTTTAATGAAAGAGTCTTCAAAATAAGTTGTTCTATTTGTGACAGTATACGTTAATGTTTTTCTTCTTTAGTCATCAGCTGTACATTTCTGGTTAGAATATGCACTGTTGGAGGCATGGAAGTGAAAGATGACATGGAAAACATTTGGAATGTTTTTAAATGGACAGTTAGTGCTATAGCTCTCAATGTAACACAAGGTGATATTGTCTGTGAAGTATACAGGGAGTTTGAGGTTACCTTTCTTGGTACTGTACAAGTAAGTGTATAAACTATGTAGACAAAATATAATTCTTGAAAGATCTAATATTATAAAGAGTTTATATATCCCTTGTTGCTTGTTTAAATGTTAGAAAAATTCTCCAAGATGGTAAGAAAAACAAGACCACATTAGGTTAACATTGACATAAATTGTTGCCAGTTGAGATGTGTAATAATTACTTCTTAAATCTATACCCAGCTTTGCAATATATGTTGACTTCTGATAATGTTAATTTCTGTTGTTGTAAACATGTTCTTGTAAATGTTTGTCCATTTATACTACTTTTTGGTTGTTCTTTAGCTACTTCCAATATTTGAAATTACTCGTTCTAATTCTTATTGTTAGGTAAGCTTTATAGTTTACCATGTGTGTGTGTGTGTATTGTCTTTATTAACATTACAAAATGAAAAGTAATTTATTATGTAACATTAACAATTATTTAAACTAGTATTGAAACATCCCAACATCTCTATACTATAGTTGTATCTATAGGGTTGTCAAATGATAACTTTTTGTGAACAGTATTGTCAGTGGATATGTGTACTCACAACTAATTGTAATGTGATATGAATAATGAGTAACATTTGAGAACAAGAACCAGAGTCAGTTTACCATTTTAAGTTTAACTAACACTTTATATTTGTGATAAATGTAATCACGGGTTTTAAGTTGAGAAGGTTTTATTCCATTGCTGCAGTCTGATATGCTTGTTATCAGAATCTTAGTATAAAATACACTTAATACACCATAAAAATATATCAAAAAATAACTTTACTAAGTTCATTCAAAAATACATTTTATATTTATCAATTCAACTCACTTGTTACTTATCTTCAGCTAACACTGATTAAATAAGTTTGTGTACAGAAAAAGTTAAAAAAAAGTGTAGTACAGGTAATTGCATTGAAACTAGAACATAATATTATCATAAATTACCATGACTGCCTCAGAGACAAATATATCAGAGCCATTCTGTTTACTCAGGTTCATATGTTAGGTTAGGTTGGTTCAGTGCATTAATGAGAACTTGTACATGCTTCTTAAAAAAATAACATAAAACAAAGTTAATCATATGAAACAATAATTTATTAGTAGAATGTACAAATAAACTAATGTATAACATATATATTATTCAAGTGTTATGAAGCTACAGTAGTAATAACTGAAGTTTTATTTCACAAAATGCTGATTGTTGGATCTAGTTGTAATAATTCTTCATTCAGATGATAAACACACAATTCATCAAGGAGGAGCAATAGATTCTTAATGTTCTACATACTGGTGTTATCATTTGATGTTAAATATGGATGTGGTAATTATTTGTTCAGATGATATGCACAATGTTTCTAAAGAGAAACAGCAGATGCTTACAGTTCTACTTACTACTGTGGTTTTAAGAGAAATTGGGATAGAATGTAACATTTTAGAAAAATACTGAACAACCATTAAAACCATTATTATAGAACTTTGAGTCACAAAAAACACAAACTCAAGAAGTCTTGATACAAAATGATACTAATTTTTATTCCCAGCTTTTTGAAAGTGCTTTGGTTATAGGGTTTTTATCACTTTATAGAGTTTTGAGTTTATTATTTAAATTACTATTTCGTAAATTGACAAACATCAGTTAAATAAGCAACAGTGAAAACATTTATCATAAAAATTTTAACACATCTTTAATTTAGAAATCCATGTGACATATTCCAAAATAACAATTATTATTTTACAATTGTTCATAGTCTCAAGAAAAATAACTATTTCTATGCATGTGGCTTGTAAATCTGACACTGAATTAGTGTGTACAGTTACAGACTTCACAATGTGTGTATACATTGGTGCAAACACATTAGAAAGTGAAAAGTAATGTATTCTAAAACTGTTTTGGTACAGTATTTATATTTGTAAGTAACATTATTTTAATTTAACTTTACATTGATACATACTAAAGATATTTGTATAAAATACATGTGCAAATATTCTTGTAGACAGTCATTTGTTGTGTTTGAAATTAGTTTTTAAAAATACACTAAACATTCCTGAGGCTGGTACTGTTTTGAACACTGTAAACTTTATGTTCCTTAGATCAATATTTTAAATGTTTATATTTAAACAGATTTCTAAATATTGGCTTTTGTGTGTTATGGCATATACTGGATGCTTATTTGGTTTAAATTATATGTGTGTGATGTTCAAAGGCAAAATCTGTCAGTTCCTTAAGAAATAGAATTTCAAATTACCAATATTCACATGCTAGAATATAAAACAAGAACTTCCTATTATCTATTTTCCTAGATATATTTGTCTTTGGAAATGTTTGTTTACATATACTTTCTTCACTGTATGAAGTGTTTATAACCAGAGAAAACTCAGAATTTCCCTTACATGATTTTTCAGCTTTTATTAAGTGTCTTCATAAATAAACCCATTTTTCTGTTGCAGACATGAAATAATTATTTTGTTTTACATATTACATTTGCACAACTCAAAAGGCTTAGCAGATTGTGACATGTAAGTACAACTTACGTAAATAGAGAATGTCATTGTTTTCTATATTTATTTATTTATTATTCTGTGTTTCAAGACAAGTAATTGAAATTGAAATTTTAAAATTTATTTCTAAACAGTAATAATGTATTACATATGCAATGTATTAGAACTCAAATGTGATTGCATTCTACAAAACACTGGTTCCTTAGAACAAAGGAAAGACAGTTGCACTTATTAAAGGTCAGTTTTATGCTATTTTATACCAACTGTGGTTACACGTGACTCACTGATTTTATTATTATACTTTGGATATTTAACTACAGTGGAAACTCACAATTATAATCAGTTGAAATACACAACACTGTATTATTATACTTTGGATGTTTAACTTAGTTGTAAACTTACAATTATAATCACTTAAATTACATGATGAGGTTTGTCACATTGACTTATCATTTTTTATAAACTTTATTGGCTTATGTTGATTTAAATATTGTTTACTAGTATATAACATTACATCTTCAGATACCACATGTCTACTGACTAACCTAGATATCATGATACTTATTTCAGTTTCTGTGACTCAGCAATAAAGACTACATTATAAAAGTTTACTTATTACACACAATATTTTATTAAGGCTTGTTTGACTGTTTGTTTCATCAATACCTGTAGTACAAGACATACTCAAGTTGATGGGTTAGTATGAGCTGATAATTTGTGTTTTGTATGTACAGTGGAACTTGTTTGTGTAAACAATTAGGAAGCTTTCATTGTGACTTAACACTGTGGTGTGTGTTGTATTTTTGCTCATTTTAATCTTAAATAGAAATACTTTCTCCAGCAATCAGAACTTGATTTTTCAAAACATGGAAACAAAGCTGATAATGAATAGTAGAGCCATGGCAACATATGTAAACATCTGTAATGAATGTTTTGAATTACACATATTTCATCTTCAACAAATCAATAAAGTTAATGAATTAAACAATCTTTAGTATAAATATTAATATAAAAATACAATAAACAGTGTTATAAATATTAATATAAACATATAATAAACAGTGTTACAAATCTTTCAATATAGAAAGAAAAAATGCAAGGGGAATGAGTTTGAATTTATATTGGGAGTTGAACTTTCTTTCATCAACAGTTTGTGATCATTACATCCATAAGTTATGATTAAGCATCTTTCAAGGAAATGGGTGGTGATGATGATGTTTCATTGTTGAGGCTATATAGGAAAATTAGGTGGAGTTTGAATTTTAACTACAGTTCTGTGTTCCAGGGTATGTATTGATAAGTGATGGGAAGTCTTATCTCTGTAGGTAGTTTTACATCTACAATCCCAGTTAGTTGTTAGTGGTATGATAAATATGATTTCAGGTTATATCTACAGATATTTACTAGAAATAATTCAGTCTTTTATAAGATTGAATGAAACATCACAGAACTTTATCACTTTATTTGATGCTGTAGTTTATAAGTTATATAAACTTATATTAACACTGCACCTAAAATTGAAAATTGTGAAGTCTGTAATGTATATTAAAAGCTATACCAACAACTATTTTTTTCAATTGTTATAACTAGCCTGTTATAAGGTTGTATGTATGTGGAATTTTCAGCCAAACACAATATAGATATTTGCTGTGCCAAGTTGTTTGCCTATTAGCCTGTTTGATGTTAGATTTTATATATATGTAGGATATTTGTTGTGCCAAATAGGTTGTTTACTGGACTGTTTGCTTCTGAATGTTAGGTGTTCTTTAGGTATTGGCTATGCTAGGTAATTTATCAGTTTGGTCTGTTAGATTTTACACATTAGGTAGGTATGTTTACTTGAACAGTTTACCAACCAGGCTATTTGCTGTTCAATTTTACATATATGGTAGATATCAGCTGTTTAATATAGTTTTTCTACCAGGCTATTTGCTATTAAATTTTATATACTCAGTAGATCCTTGTGGTTGTACCTTGTTATTGATTGTACAGTTTTTCTAACGTTAATAGCTAATTATGAATAGTGATTTGTATATATTTTTATAATGTGTTTTTAACCACAACATAGCAGCTCACAGAACGACTTTGAGTTTTTTTGTTTGTTTTGTCAAGTACAAAATTTTAGCTCATATCTCCAGCATATCTTTACCAATATGAGATCTAAATATATGTTCAGTTTCAGGAGGACAAACCCTTTCAATTGATATATTTGACCATATCCAAGGTCATGTAGATTAATTTATTCTAATCCTGCATGATGAGTAATAAAATTGAACTGAGTATACATGTGTGTCATGCCTGATATTACTGGTGCACAAAAATATAGCTAACAGAAATGGGAAAAAATGGTTTCTTAGATTAATTTACTCCAATCCTGCCCGAACGAATTTCAAGTGCCAGGGCTGTAGAGGATGCCTTCTTGTTATTGGTTACCAAAGATTACTTATCTGTAGCAAAATGTAATATTTAAAGTAAGAACCTTCATAAGATGTTTATTGAAAATATTGATCTTGTATTTAATGTACTTTCAACTATTCATTTTCTTTATTCAGGCTGCATAGAGATGGCAAGCAATATCAAAGGATATTCTTATGTGGACTGTATTGAGCCACTGAAGGAAACAATATGAGAAAAATTTGTTAATTTTGAGAGGGAAGAAGGTATGTAACTTGCCACTTGCAAACACACAAGACTGGTCTTTTATGTTAATTCTAACTTATTTGTAACATTTTTGATATATATCAAAAACTGTATTTCTGACATCACTGGAAGTTAGTGAACCTTACTGATTTTAATTGGTGACTGTATTGTTCATTCACTTATATGAACATGATTTCAATGTCTTTGTAAAATGTTTTTTAAACAGCTGCTACACCAATATACTACATGTACACAATGAATACATCTTGTATGTTGAGTGGGACAAATACTGTCTCTTTGTATTATATTTGATACATCAGATAATGTTTTTAACTGAACTAATTCTTTTAACAGTGATCTGACATAGAGTCCTTAGCCTAACTGATTTTATATGCATGAAGACTGACTGATGGTTAGCTATTACAAAGAGGCATATAAAAACAACCTGGTAAATAGCTATGTTGCATAGTGATTTCCATAATACAGTATTATAAATAACAAGTTCATCAAAAAGAATCAGTTACATATTTGAACATAAGAAATAGATCTTAGGTATTTGAACATTACTTTAACATTTTGTATAATTACTCACTAGGTTTTGAAACAAGTCAACCAAACACTCAGAACTGTAAGCTTATAAGATATCTAAAGAATTGTTAAAAGCATTTTATGTGTTTATTTTTAAAATTGTTTATAAGTTTATTATGTTTTAAAAATCCTGAATAAACTCATGAATATTTTTAACCACAGAACAGTTGAGTTTCTAGTAATAGTTACAACTGTAATCTAATGTAACAGTAAATTTCTTATAATCCATAAGGTGTAATATATAAACTAACATTGAAACTTGAAACAGGTATTTAAATATTTTAATATAACTACTTTTAATTCTAAATTTATTTAATATATCTTTACAGAAATATGGTACACTTTTAGTAAATATATTGTATACAAAAGAAATTTAGAATTTTTAACAAAGTATTTCTACTAAATATTTGTCTTTGAATTTGATCAGCCTCATGCACATTTTAATTAGACTGATTACATAACTTCTGGAACCTTCTAAATTATTATAAAAGATATTTAATGTCCAAACCTATATTTTATCTGCTGTTTTCTCAACCCTAATACAAAATGAGCTTGGTTCCTTTGACCAACCTTGTAACCACCACAAAAAATGAAGCAAGTTTAAGTTACCCTTTGTTTCTTCTTGAATGACTACAGATTGCTATAGAAGATTATAATTATTTATCTTAAGCAGCCTTAGGCTTGTATATTTAACACCTATTACCATTGAATTTTTTTATAATTTTTATTGTTTTTCGAACTGTTTGGCTATTAACCCTGCTTAACAGAATGAGAAACCACTTACCAAAGACATGGCTCAAGCTAAGATAAACTGTTGACATACATAATTCAAGTACAGCTCTTTTGCTGATCTTGGTGAGAAATTGTTTTATTTTGTTTTCTATTTAATTCTTGGTTTCTTACATAACTTGCTATACTCCCGGTTTACATTTTATATATTTTTATAACAATAAGTAAAAAACATACATAAAAATGAATTTAGTGCTTACATGTGGGCCATGTACGTTTTTTATTAGCATCTGAAGGTTGATAAAAAGTTACTCATAATTTTGGCATGATCGTGGTTAGCACTGTACTGAATTTCAAATATTCAAATTTAGAACACAAAATATCAACATACACAAATAATACAATGTCCTGTAACTATTGTAATTTAACAGTCCTTTGAAATAAACTATAAGTGCTTTAAAATTTCCAAACCATTTTTTAAGGTGAATGCAGTGATATCATCTGTGACTCTGTAGACTGAACAATTTAAAAGCTATTACCACAATGAGATAACATTATACACTATGCAATAAATTTAAACTTTCTGTTGATATTGTTGTTAATAATGTTGTAGCAAACATTATTTTTGTGAAAGACAGGATATGATAGAAGGGTTTGACTTTATGATTTATATTTCTGTATATCAAGATGATTGGAAGCTTTAAAATTGTCTCAATAATATATTTAGCAGAAATTTTAATTTTTATTAAATATAAGGAGCTCAGATAGGGTTTGAGAATGTTTAAATGAGCAATTTTGAGCAAACCAGAGTCATGTGATACATAGAAGCAAAGGTTAAGAATTTATTTAAATATTTTCTTTTAAAATTGAGAAATTAATTCTTCTGTAATATTAAAAATTAACTTCTTAAGTAATGTTTTTACACCACATTTATTAACATAAATTGATAATAATGTTTTTAATTAAATTTTAAATGTAACTCTGTAAAACCTCATGATATGTGAAATCCATCTTTACACATAGGCTTAAAAACTGTTATAAATATATTATTATTATTTCAAGTGTTAAGTGGAGTGTTACAAATACACACATTAAACTAAAAATAGTCATTTTAAATTCATATTTGGAATTAATGTTCAATAATGAGTAGGACTATAACTTTCATGGAACAACCTAGCCATAGTCTCTCTTAGTTTGTATTATGTACAACAAGCAAATATAAATTCAGTGTAAAAACTTAATGCAAGATTATTAATCATGCCTTATAGATTCAGGTTTATATTTAGGCTATATCTTGATGTTTAATTGACATAAAAGGCAATCAAAATAAAACTTATTACTTTAACATTATTATGTTGTATTAAAATATCTACTTTTGTATCATGTTGGTCAACGTGTACATTTCACAACTCTTTACAGTGTTATGTGTTCAAAATTTAAATCATTTATGGTATTGTCAATGGACATAAAAATGTGATGTCAAAACATAATTAATAAATAAAATATGAAGAATATACAAGTTTTAAGTTCTTATTCTCATAAAGAAATATTTAAAATATAAAGAAATATTACTTTCAGTATCTACTTTTATTTTGTTTATCACAGTTCTTTTATTAGTTTGCAATAACCACCAAAGAATTTTGAAATTTAATAGAATTGATTGTAGCACATCTACTTCTTTCAAATCAGAAACAGAATACATCTGAAATTTCTAATGTTTTACAGAGAAATATTGAAGGTGATAAATGAATAGAAGGAGCGGTTGTATCATGATTTAAGATTTCTGCATCTGTATAAAGTAGTTGTGACAGTTTTTCTTGTATTTCTTATAAAGTATAATTAAGTTTTTTTATTTTTCACAAGATATTTTTACTCATTTATAGCTGTCATGATAATTTTCACATCATCCTGAATATTTAAAATACATTGATTTCAATATTAAAGAAGGAGACCCATTAAGAATCTAGTGTGTTTATTAATGAACACAAGCTGACAACTGTCTTACTCCAGGCATATGGAGGTATTATATTAAATACTTAGTGAGTTTCTTTTTAAGTTAAACCTGGAAAGAAAGGTTTTTTTATAAGTAGAATGTTCAATAGACACAAAAGTAATAGCAAAAGAAATCAATTAAAAAACAAATTCTGATGAAATTTTAATGTAGTTGCTTTATTCAGTAAATTATTTTGAAATATATGCACTTTAGAATGATATTCTTGCTTGCTTTGAATTGTTATATGTTTAGATATATATATATATATATGTGTGTATATAATGCATAATTAGACATTTAGAAAACATTGCTGGTTATTAAATTTTCTATGGAGGCTTACAGTTTTGTTTTAAATGTGTTCACTTCAGAATGATATTCTTGCTTGCTTTGAGTTATCCTAGGGAAATGCTGCTTGAAAAACTACATTGGCTCTATATACCACTTTTCTAAAGGTAAATGGTGGTCCATCCACATGTTTGTTAGTCTAAGACCAGAGTGCAAGTATTAATTTGACACACTTGATGTTTGGCTTTGATTTTTTTCTCAAATAAATTCAAATTGTATATAAATAAATTAGGTGTTTTTTGTATTTATTGTGTTGCTTTCTCTGTAAATTCTGGTACTATAGTACATCAGACAAAAGTTAACTGTTGTAAATCCATATCAACCTATTTATTATTCAAGTGTATTATTTTCTTAATAATTAAGTTTTTGTTTTGGGCTTTTCTATTAGAATAGAATATTTCAAATAATTAAGATATTTAAACAGTATAAAAGTGTATAATAAACTTGCAACAAATGTGGAAATAGAAGGTCACTAGCTATGCCTCTCTGATTACAATATGCTCTATTGGTAGCATGAAGGTAAAGATGACATAAAAAATGTTTGGAGTGTTTTTGAATGGGTAGTTAGTGCTGTAGGTCTCCATGTTACATAAGGTGATATCATCTGTGAAGCATACAGGGAGTTTGATAACTTTCTTGGTGCTGTACAAGTAAGTGTATAGACTGTGCAGCCAAAATATAATTCTATATAATATTAGACTATTCAGGAATTTATATATCCATTATTGCTTACTTAAATGCTAGAAAGTTCTCCAGTATCAGTATCTTAATGATCATTTGTACATGCATCTTATTAAGTATCATGAAGCTGCCATAGTAATACTTCTTTGAAGTTTTCTTTCATAAAAGGCCCCTCGTTGTGAATGTTGTGAGGGGACCAACCAGGGAAGGATTTGTACTTTCAGTTTACCTCCTCTGGGATCTAAATATCCACCCATGTGTTTGCTGTGTGGGGTGACCCATAAAGGGGAGGAGAGGACTCTGGTGGTTGAGAGGTCCAAGCCTCAAACACTATTTTAACTTTGAATTCCTGTAAGTAGGCAGCTTTGGGGTGGTCCACCGTGGGTCAATTGGCTGGTCCACTTGGGCTTGGGTCAACCAAGAGCCAATGCTGGATGTTCTTAACAGGTGTTGTGGATATTGTATCTGATGCTGTTGTTTGAGTATAATGCTCACAAAACCCTAGCATTGCTGCAGTGTCCTTATTTGGCATTGTAGTGCATACCCTCATAGGGCTCCATGGTGGGTGAGGTCAGTGGGCACTGATATATTCTTTTTTATTATGGATCCTCCAAATAAAACTTGAATAAAACAGTGAAAAAACAGTCCCTAGGTAAATGGCATGCTCCCTGATATTACAGTGGTAAGTCTAAGGATTTACGATGCTAAAATCAGGAGTTTGATTCCCCTCAGTGGGCTCAGCAGATAGCCTGATGTGGCTTTGCTATAAGAAAATACACACATAGGTAAATGACCATGACTTGAAGATTCTGAGCAGCAATCTTCAACATCTGTAACACCTGTACCTCATTTTCTCATACTACATTCTCTTTCATACAAATCTTTAGGGCAAATGTCTCCCTTTTTCATTCAGAAGGGACTAGAGAGACTTTCTGGCTCTCCAGAGTTAGTCAAAAAGCTCAACACAGTGAACTCCTCTTGCATTCAAAGGTGATTTGGGATATACCTATTGAGGTTACACCTCATGCTACTTTGAATTTGTCACACGGAGTTATTGTTGAGAGGTATTTGAAGAACATCCTGAGTCAGAGATTCTCACTGGTTTCTCCACCCAAGTAGTTTCTGCAGTGAGGCATATCTCGACTGCAAAGATGGGATTATGATGCTGACCAATGTCCTAATTTAAACATTTACATCACTGCATCCACCTGCCACAATCAAGGCAGGTTATCTTAATTGCAAGGTATGGCCATACATTCTAGACCCTCTCAGATGTTTCCAGTGTCAGCAATTCAGTCACTTGAAGATATCATGTCATGGTTCCTTGACATGCGCTCTTTGTGGTGGCAAGGCAATGTGAAATGCACCAGTTGCAATGGCTCTCACTGTACTACTTTCATTCTTTCCCTAAATGGTTGGAAGAAAAAGAGGTGCAGCATTTGAAAATGATTCAAAACATTACTTATCCTGAGGCTTGAAAGTTGCTGTCCACCACTTCATCTCAACGTATGCTGCTGCACTTCCTTCCACTACTACAGTAGAAGTGCAGACAGATTTCTCTGTGCCTCCAAAAGAATCATTCTCAAACCAAATGAAAAGTCTTTTGACCTCTGTGGTTAAAAAAGTTGATGAATCAATGTCAACACCCATCTCTGCCCCCTAACATATATTCCAGCAAACCCCAAGATCCATTTCCTTTGGTTCTGAGTACAGGTATTTCCTCAGGTACATCTTTTTATCCTACCTCAAGATGCAAAATGATCCTTCATTCATGCCCTCAGTCACTGGAAACCTCTTCCAGCAACAAAGACATGCCCATTCGACCCAGGGCAGGATCTATGGAGGTCGACAGAACTCCCTCGAATAAAGACAATAAAGAACAAAAACGTGGTCATAAACAGAAGGGCTCTCCACTCAATTCACCTACACATAAATAAAAATGGTCACCTTGATACAATGAAACTGTTGAGGCTTACGTTCTAATGTGGATGACATTAAAGCACTGATTGCTTCCTACCATCCTATATGTGTTTTCTTACAGGAAACATTTCTGAAACCTGCTGATACAGTCACCTTTTGGTAGTTTTCTTTGTACAGAAATGGCAGACTGTGTGATGGAAGAGTACATGGAGGGGTGGCACTGTTGGCTTATCAGCATGTGCCCATCCTGTCCTTCCCACTTGACACACCCTTGGAGTACCATCACTATTTGTTCTCTCTACCTGTCTCCTGGAGAGACCTATGATCAATCAGCCCTTGATGCTCTCATTGAACAGTTTCCGTCTCCCTTTTAACACTGGGCGACTTAAATGGACATCATCCCTTCTGGAGAAATACTGATACTGATGAGAGGGGTTGCTCCTGAGAGTATATGATGTCTGATCACAACCTTTCTCTTTTTAATACTGGTTATTATTCTTATTTTCATGCATCTAGTCAGTCCTTTACTGTTGTTGATTTCTCAATTTGCTCCCCTTCACTATTCTCCCACTTTTATGGATGGTTAACAATAACCCAAAAGGCAGTGATAATTTTCCTATAATTTTGAGAGAGATTGGATGTGGTCAATGCCACCTGCCCCACGTACCCCAGTGGAAGCTGTATGATGTGAACTGCCATTGTCTTTAAGCCATCAGTAGACCACTGTGTGGCAGCAGTAACTGACTGTATTATACAGGCAGCTGCTCATTGTATTCCTAAAACCTCGACACATTTTCCATGATATCCTCATTCGTGGTGGAATCCTGCCTGCCACATGGCACAGAAGGCTCAAAATGGGCTTGGGATATTTTAGGTATTCCACACTGAATCACAGCAGGCCTGTGCACATACTTGGCAGGTAAGATGTCGAAATCAGAAGGAATCTTGAATTAAATTCACAACCAGCATCTCTTCTACCACCAGTTCCAAAGCCTTATGGGACAAGATTCAAAAGGTCAGTGGGTAATATAATTCTGTCTCCTTCTTGATCTTGCTCTCTGATGGCCAAGAATTAGCTGACACCTGGGAGCATTGACGATACTCTAGGTGAAAGCTTTTGCCAGGTATCTAGCACTTCTGCTTCATCCTCCACATTCTTAGCCATTAAGACTCTGGCAGAGTAGTCACCTCTTTCCTTTCAAGCTGATTATCTGTATGATTATACTTGCCCCTTTACATTGCTAGAACTCAAAATGACCCTTCATCAGTTGGACCTGACAATGTACACTATGAATTGCTGTGCCATTTATCTCCTACTTCTCTTGCTTTTCTTCTGATTGTTTTAAACTGGATCTGGCAGAAGAATGTTTTTTCTGATGCCTGGTGCCAGGCTATTGTCCTACCTTTCTTTAAGCCTGGGAAGGATCCCAAGATTCCCTCAAACTACCATCCAACTGCTTTGACGAGCTGTCTCTGTAAGACCTTAGAAAGGATGGTTAATGCTCGTGTGGTTTGGTTCCTTGAATGAAACAATCTACTCTCACCCACCCAGTATGGGTTCCGATGACAGCATTCCACCATGGACCACCTGATTTGAATTGAAATGTCAAGAAGAGAAGCCTTTCTCATATAACAACATCTTGTATCAATATTCTTTGACATTGAGAAGACTCATGATACAACATTTATATGGGTTATCTTGCCATTTGTCCATTTTTATTAATTTTTTAATGGACAGATGATTCCATGTTTGTGTGGGTTTTACACTTTCCTGTTCTTTTCTACAAGAATGTGGAGTCCCTCAGGTCTGTCTTTTGAATGACACACTTTTCAGTATAAAGATTAATGCTGTCACTGAACAACTCCCTCTTACTGTTGCAAACGGGCTGTATGTCGAAAACTTTAACATCTCATGTCAGTCGTCGAACATGAGGTACATTCAGCTTCTCTCTTTCTAAAACCGTTTGCATGCACTTTTGCCACCAATGGGCTTATTTTTGAAGTTATTCTTACTAGACTACTCATTGGTCACAGTTTTTAACTCATTGTTTTCTTTTATCTGGGACTGATGCACCAATGTGTTGTCTGTGTAACACTCAGGTCACAATAAGCCACATTTTACTGTCTTGCCATTGTTATGACTCTCATCAACAGCACCATTTTAAACATGTTTTGTCCCAAGGTTTATTCATAACATTATACAGTGTTATTGGTGATGGTGACACTGTACACTTTAGAAATATTTTTAGTTTTTTAAAGGCCATTGATCTTTTTAATGCTATTTAAGTTTTTTTAATTTATACACTAGATCTTTTTTAATGTGATTCCCTTTTAAGATTCAAAGTACACCTAGTTCGATTTGAAATTGGAAAATGGCCATTAAGTCAAATAACTTGAAACCAGGACTGGAAAGGCCAACCTTAGGTGACTAACGCTGGTGTTTGAACTTACCCATTAGTCATCCTGGTGAGTTATGATAATTACAATTATGCTACAGAAATTCTTGTGCAACTTGTAGTACTGTGATTTTTCTCTCACTGCTGTAGACTAGATGTAAAAATTGGATTTAGTGTTATTTATGTTTTTAATTAAAAAATTGAACTTTGTTTTGTTTTGCCTTAATTTCCTTTTATGAATTTTAATAATTTTACTTTAATTTTAACTTTTTACCAGATGTTTGGTGCAGATAGCCTGGTTGTTTTGCACCATAAAACACCAAACCAAACAACCAACTTTTATAAAAGGATGATTCTTGGATTAAGTTGTGTTAATTCTTTGTTCAGATGATAACACATAATTCATCAATAAATTCATATACTTCTTTGTACTGGTAATATTGTTTGTTTAATTAATCTAGGTGTCATAATTATTTGTTCAGATGTCACCAAAGAGAAACAGCAGATCCTTACAGTTCTGTTAACTAGTGTGGTAATCTGATTGTTGAATCAGGAGTGTTAATGCTTTGTTTGGATTAAAAAGAAGCAACAGATACTTACAGTTCTACATATTAATGTAGTTTTAAGAGAAATGAGGATAGACTAATAATTTTAGCAAAATACTGAACAGCAATTAACACCATTATTATAGAACTTTGAGTGAGAAAAACACAGGCTTAAGAAGTTTTGATATAAAATATTAATTTTGGTTCTCAGTTTGCTACTGAAGAAGGAAGGTCCACCTTTTGAAAGTGCTTGGGTTATAGGGTTTTTATCATTTTATATAGCTTTGAGATTATTATTTAAATTACTGTTCTGTATATTTAGAATCATCAGTTAAGTATATCACAGTTATGAACATTTATCATAAAATCTGTAACACCTCTTAAACTTAAAAATTGTTATTTGTTGTATTTAAAATCAGTTTTCAAAATAAACTAAACACGCTTCTAGCTGATACTGTCATGAACACTGAAAACATTATATTCCTGAAGTTTACAAATTAAATGTTAATATAAAACATATTTCTAAATAATTTTTTGTGTCATGTGATATACAGGATACTTATTTTGTTTAAAAGTATTTCTTTGTGATGTCCAAACACAATGTCTGTGGTATTTTAAGAAATAGAAATTCAAATTTACAACATTAGCAAGCTAGAATATAAAATAAGAACCTCCTATTTTATGTATTGTCTGAGATATATTTAGAAAATCAAACAAGTTGGTTCTGCCACCTCTGTATGAAGTATTTATAACCAATCAAAAGTTCAGAATTTACCTTACATGATTTTCAGCTTTTGGAAAGTGTCTTGATCAGTAAACCCATTTTTCTGTTGTAGACATTAAAAAAAAATATGTTGTTTTACATATTACATTTGCACAACTCAAAAGACTTAACAGATTGTGGCAAGTGAGTACAAATTTTGTAAGTAGAAAAGATCATTGTTTTCTGTATTTCTTTATTTACTGTTCTGAAATTTAAAGATTTATTTGTAAATAGTAATAATAATATATATACATGTGTAATATATTACAACTGAAATATAATTGTATTCTACAAAACACTGGTCCTCTAGAACAACGGAAAGATAGTTGCAATTATTAAAGGCCAGTTTTATACTCTTTAAAACCAGCTGTGGTTGCATGTGGCTCACTGATTTGTGTATTAAAAATTGTTGTAACATAACACACTCAACCCTTTGTATTATTATACTTTGGATATTTAACTTAGTTGAAAAATGGCAGTTATAATAAGTTAAACTACTTTATGAGGTTTGAGGTACATTTGATATTTTATTGTCTTACAGAGAAATATTGAAGGTGATAAATGAATAGAAGGAGGTATCATGATTTAAGATTTCTGCATCTGTATAAAGTAGTTGTGACAGTTTTTCTTGTATTTCTTATAAAGTATAATTAAGTTTTTTTATTTTTTCACAGGATATCTTTTACTCATTTATAGCTATCATGGTAATGATCACATCATCCTGAATATTTAAAATACATTGATTTCAATATTAAAGAAGGAGACCCAATAAGATACTAGTGTGTTAGTTAACGAACACAAGCTGACAATTGTCTTGTTTAATTGCATATTGCAGGTATTTGTATCTGTTGTGAGAATATAATATTATCTTGTAATGTTTTACATTTATTATTTACCTTTGAAACATGTTACTGGAGTGATTACATTAAACATTTGTAAACACATGAATATTTCAAATTTTGTTAAAAGTTATAGATCCAAAGTCTGAGAAATTGTTACTCAGGACAGAGACAGATTCAAGATGTTGTAAGGTTACAACTAGATCTTTACTAGCACTGGTGATAAATTTATATTATTTTCATGGTTTAATTTACCTATAACTACACTACTATTAACTTCAATAACAAAAGACTACCAGTAGCTCATTTGAGTTGTGATAAGTGGTTTGAAATGCTTTTGTCCTTATTTCTGTTAATATTAAAGTGATTTATGTGAAAATAACAGTTTATGATACACATTTAAAATTTATATTTACAAAACAATGATAAACTCTACACTTCATGTTTTCATTTATTAATGCCTTCACTTATAACTGATGTAGCACTTGCATTTTTGCTCATCTTGATAATCAACAAAATAAAAAATCATCTAATAAGTAATCTAACTTCAAAACTATGAAAAATTGATTCTGTAACAATGTTATAAAAGCCACAAGTTTCACAAACAATATTAACTGATGAAAAACAAAATATCAAAGTCTAGACAAATTGTTAGTGCCTAGAAAAAAAAACCAAGCCTTGAAAATTTACACTGTCAATGTTTAATTAATGTTCTATTTGTTTATAAATAATTAGTTACAATGGTAAATACTTATTCTTCACACATACAACATGTTTATCTTTACCATTAAATACAATATTTTTATAATATTAAGAAATAGAGAAGTGTGAAGGTGATGAAAACTTTCATTACGATACTTCTGCTCACATAAAACTTTTCTTTATTATTACTGATCTGTATATCCTCAAGGATTTTACTTTCCACTATCTTCCATACTTTCACCTTTGTTCATGTGTCTAACATGGTTGAGCTGTGCTGTATCATGTAAATAATCATGCAACAACCTTCTACTGATAGGAATGTGACACCCACTTATGCAGGTAGCACTTCCTGATTTATAGTTTAACTTCTCATTAATTTGTCACTCAAGTGTTTAGACTTATTACTTGCCATGCTTTGAGTTTTCAAATTTTGCTTAACTTTGTTCATAGTTTTGAACTTAAGTGTTTGGTATTTAACTTGCAACTTTCGAAGTCTAAAAGCACTAATGTGAGAATTGAATTTACTTCATGAAACTCTTTGATTACCAAGATTTTTTCATCCTGAATTATGTACTCATTTCATATTCAGTTATGAACTTACACTTTATTGTTATGACTTCTTCAACTGGTACTAGTATTTGTACCCACAGGTGACCTTTATTGACAGAACATTTGGTACTCAGTGAAATAAAGTCATTCCTGCAGTGTAGGGTTCTGCTGACTATCAGTCTTTCTTCCTTAATCCAGGATGTTAGATTAGAGGATGAAGACATGACAGGCTTTTTTATGTTTTGTACTTTCATTTTTATATGACACACATCCTTTTCTGAATACTGTATGTCCTCTCCCATTCATGTAATCTTAAATGCCCATACTTTTGGTCTGTCATTCAGATTCAAATTCTGTAGATTCTTTAATCCAAGTTTGGTTTCAGACATAGATATTTCATATGTAGAGTATATCCATCTTTGTTTATCTTTAATCACCTGCAAATGTTACTTCACATTTTCAATTTGTCTGATGCTATCTATCATTCCTCTGAGAGTTTTTGAAAGGTGGTCATTCTCTCTTTGCTTTTTTTGGTAGCCCATTTGTTTTCTTTAGCTCCCATGTTGTTTGGATTTGTTGGGTAGATACATCCTCTTGACATGTATGAATTCACTATAGATTTACACACTTTTGTTCTTCAATCTGAATCAATTACAAGATATTTTGTTTTTCATTTGCTGGGCCACCTCCGTTTTTCTGTTGGGTGGTCAGAGCTTTTGATAGATTCTCCACTCCAGGAAGTATAGTTACATTAATACAAGGACAAATCACATTCTCTAGCTCCATCATGGACAGTAGCCTCCTGGCACACTCAACTGTTTGTTGACAGTAGATATGTTTCATTTGACTCCAACTCAATGTTTGGTTGATACTGAGGTTTTTTTAAACTCCTACTTCAACTGTTTCCAGTTCGTCTTCAGTCCATGAGACCATCAGTTTAAAAAGCACAATCCTGCTTGAAAGGTTCTGTTACATTTGGGGACTTGTTTTGGAAACTCTTATCCCCAAGATCTGGCCCACATGATAATTCTTTATGAATTAAATATAATTAATAGCAACTTGCTAGAGAGCCCTTGGATTCTCCTATTTCCCTTTTCTTCCTTCTTCAAACAGAACTTAATGGCTAAACAGACAACACCACAGTTGGAGTACCTCTTCTACCTACTAGACTAGATTTACAACTTTTTACAGGTCAGGTTGGAGGGGTTGACCTGGATGCATGAAAATTATCTGGTCAGTTGTCCAAGGTCAAGTCCAAGTTTCATATCATTCTCCTGGAAA